>NC_054833.1:77859146-78046646 GCF_018345385.1 Vulpes lagopus
TTTTAGCCATTCTGACTATTGTAAGATGGTATCTCATTGTAGTTTTGATTTGTATCTCCCTGATGCTAACTGAAGGAAGGCCTTTCTTAATGCCTTGGCTGGTTGAGCTATCCCAAACCCCCATGCCCATCCTGTGTTCCCATCATCACCAGTGCCTCCTGTCACTGCACCTACCTCTCTCTCTAGGGAATTTGGGAGCCTGGAGCTACTTCTCCATCTCCCCAGGGCCTGATTCCCAGATGCAGTCTTTGAATACTTGCTGATGGAATGAATGAATTTCTTTCCAGCTTTGAAATTGTATGCTTCTAAGTTTATTTGTCCTTATATATACCTAATTTCCAAAAACAGATATAAAATATACTGTTTTCTTCCTCTTACAAAAAGGTAATAAATACAATCCTTTACACTGATGCAAACATTAGCACTTGATGAAACATTTTTCACATTATCTAGTACCCTGCTACCTAGTGGCTTATCAGCACTGGAGTTTCAAATTAATTTAAGGCTACTACTGGATCTCATCCAAAAAGATCTAGTTTTTGAACTACTGGAACTACCTCTTTGCCTTGAACTGACCACGTGTCCAGGACTTCTGCCCCATCCTCCACTCTGGATAGTCTCTTTACCAAGCTCCAGGGTCTCACTAACTCCCAGGTAATGAACCAAGTAGTTCTGCAGGTCACCCTGATCTCAGGAGTCTGCTTTCTTGGTCTGATTTTTAAGCAACAATGTCTAAATCAAGTATGTGATTTCCAAATTCACAGCCTCGCAGAGGAGCCTGCTGTTGACAGAGTTGTCAGCAGGGGGAAAAAAAAAGAATGCAAGATTGTCCAACAGAAATAAATCTTGGAGAGTGTTTTGCCAAGCCATCCAAGCATTCATACATTTGCTACTGCATGCAGAATACTGTGGAGGGAAGGAGAAAAAAGGGGGAGAAATGAGCAAAAGAAGAGCTGAGGGGGGCTTGAATTCTCTCCCTCCATGTCCTGCTCCTTCATTCCTCTCAGAAGACCCCACATGAGATGTGTATGTTATTTTTTCCTTCATGGTTTATTTCCTCTCTGACTTTTTCCATTGTTACTCTGGCTCCTGGTGGGCTGCATGCTAAAGGAGAACAAAGAGATCTCAATGTGCTATGGGCATGGGGCTTAAAGACAGTCCTGGACACAAGCTTTAATTCTGCAAGGGAGGCCTCCACCATTTGCAGATTGACCATGGTTCCCCTTTGCTACCTGGATCTGTTTGTAGACTCCATTTGAATTATGAGTGTGCTTTTCTGGAATATGTGGAATACCTAGGCCATCCAAATCTCTTCCAGTCTTCAAGGCCTTAGAGGTTTGCTTCCTCAACTGGACCTTTCCAGACTAATCCAGTCTTTTGCAAATTTTACACTCCCTGATTTTGGAAAGCTGTGCAGTTAGAACCCTGTAGGCCTTTGATTCTGTTGCCTCCAGTTGCCTTCTTTGTCTCTTTTTCTTTTGTGTATTTCAGATTGCCTCCTTTTAGGAGGTTCCAGAGTTTTTGAAGGAAGAATGAACCTTTCCCCAGATATTTCTGCGTTTGAAAATGCCTCTGCGTTTAGCAGGCTCTGCAATCTTAGGCAAACAGTCAACATTTCTCAGCCACAGTTTTCCTCCTCTTTAAAATGGGGTAGCAATGTCTATCTTATGAAATGTTTATGAGGATTAAATGAGTCAACATAAATTGCTTCGGAGGCTATGTCTGGCAGTTAGTGGCAGTCATTAAATAACGTCGGTGAACATTGGGTTTCTCCAGAAGACGCTGGTAGGATTGTGCCAGGGATTAAACAAGGGTGAGGTCATTAGTGCCTGTGGGATGAGACTGCCGGAGTTCATTTTTTTTTTTTTTAATTTTTTTTTAATTTATTTATGATAGTCACAGAGAGAGAGAGAGAGAGGCAGAGATACAGACAGAGGGAGAAGCAGGCTCCATGCACCGGGAGCCCGACGTGGGATTCGATCCTGGGTCTCCAGGATCACGCCCTGGGCCAAAGGCAGGCGCCAAACCGCTGCGCCACCCAGGGATCCCGAGACTGCCGGAGTTCAAATCCAAATTCTAGCACCTGTGCCCAGAGCAAGTAACCTCTCTAAACCTGTTTGTAAAATAAGGCTAATGATATAGCCTTCCTCCTAAGGATGATATGAAATAGTCCTTAGAAAGCATTTGGGGGGATCCCTGGATGGCTCAGAGGTTTAGCGCCTGCCTTTGTTTGGCCCAGAGTGTGATTCTGAAGTCCCGGGATCGAGTCCCACATCAGGCTCCCTGCATGGAGCCTGCTTCTCCCTCTGCCTGTGTCTCTGCCTCTCTCTGTGTGTGTGTCTCTCTCTGCCTCTCATGAATAAATAAATAAATAAAATCTTGTTGTAAAAAAAGAAAGCATTTGGCAAAGTGCCTTTCACTGAGTGAGCATTCAATAAATATCAACTATTTTTGAGGAGGTGGAGAGCATTTTCATTTGTGTTCTTAACAGTTCCATCGCATTCCAAGTTGCTCTGATGAGGGAACTTTGGCCCACTCTGTAGTTTCTGGGGATTCACATCATACCTGTGATGAGTCAGGAGACTGCATGTTAGCAAGAGCCCGAGACTTGGACTTCTGCACACCCACCTTGAGCCTGACCTCTCTGCCTTACTTAGTTTGTGGCTTTGAGAAAGTAAACTTCTCAGAATCTCCTTTTTATTGCCTATGAAATGGGATAATAACTTTTAACAGTAAAACACACACACACACACACACACACACACACACACACTAGTGCCAGCATATATGAAAGCACTGTTTGAACTAGAAATTGTGCTACAAAGGAAAGATATATATCTGTTATTATTACCTTGTTATAATCAGCCAAGCAACATTAGTATAGCATCTCTCATATGCCACACTGGGCTGGCTCTGAGAAATCTCCAACATTTTTTGAACAGAATAATTATAGTCATTGGAAATGCCATGAATTCTGAGATGGCTGGAGCTGGTGTTTCAATCACAGGCCAAGCCAGGGCCATTCCAGAGTGGTTAAAACCCAAGAACTAGAGACGAGCATTTAGAAGGCCTGCCCAATGCTGGCTCTACTTTGTCTCTGAATTTAGTCAATCCACTTCATCTCTCTGAGCATCAGTTTTTTTACCTATGAGGTGGGGATGAACCATGCATGTCTTGCCCACTTTATGAAGTTCCTGAGATTGTCAAATGAGATGACTGACATTCAGTTGCTAGGGACAGAGTAGCAAGCAGCACGTGCTATGACATTTTGCAGTCTCCTCAGCAGTCTGCAAGGTTTTGGAAAAGGAGTGACTACCATCTGCATTTTCTTGGTGCTCGTAACAATGCTTGTAACATCACATTCAGCAGATGCTCAGGAACTGATCATCAACAAATAAAGCACTGTCGCTGTTCATCTTTTTTAAGAAGCTTCCATGCTTCTACCCCTACCCCCCGCCCCAAACTCCTTGCCAAAAAAATGCCCTTCCCCTAAGAGGATACCTTTAAGCTTTACAAATGGAAGCTGCTGGTACTACTGCTAATAATTGTTATTGTCAATGAACCCCATCCTATGTTATAGCACTTGTGCCAAACACTTCATATGCAGTACCTTTAGCACTCAGGGCATTTCTGTGAGGGAGGTGTGGAATTCAGGCTTAGAGAAGCAAGGGGGAAATTTGCTCAAGGAGACATATAAATAGGAAAATAAGGAATTGAGCCTAGTTCATGTGATTGCAAATTCTACGTTTGTTCCCCTGTACCCCACTGCTACTGGGAGGCCCACAAGCAGCCCAATTGTCCTGTAATAGCCCACAGTTGAGTGAAGCAGTGATTTCTCCTGTGAGTGGATTAGAAGTAATTCCCACTTTGAGAACGCAGGGGGTGGGAGGAGCAGACAGGCCAAGGTAAAAAAGCCAGAGAAGCAATTCTTTCAACGAAAAAAAAATCTGTATTTGGATTCTTTTTTACACATCCAACCCAGCAGAAAATTGGTTTGCGGAAGATGTAGGTCGTGGCTCTGGCCCCGGCATCTGGACGCCTTATATTGTACACTATATTACCGGAGTAATATCGTGCACTTTATTAGCACCAGCAGGATTTGGGATTCCCATGGGGACTGTTCTTTGCTGTCAGATGTATAAGGCCATTTAATCTCCTTTATCAGATCTGGTTCTGCTTCCCCCATCCCCACCTCCTCTTGCAGACCAATAAAGAGAATTTCTTCAGATTCATTGGCCTGAAAACTAGCTGTTAAATACTCCTCCATCCACCTCAAGCCCTGTATCTAATAAGCAAGCAAACCAGGGAGGTGTCAATGCCTTGAAAATCACTCTGTGCATTTGAGTAGCAATTTTCTTAGGACATTTATAATTGGAACTTCATCTTTCTAATGCAGAGACTAGAGGAAGAAATTGCTAATTATGCCTAGCTAGCTCTAGTCTCACCCAGGCACTGTGGGCTTTGGGGACAGGGTTGGCATTCTTTGTTCAAAAGCCAATTACACCTTTAGTTCTGGCCAGAGAAATGGCTAGAGTCACTTCAGAAAGAACAGTTTTCTCTGAACAGAACCTGGGTTTTTCCTGACCTGTTTGTGGGCCATTTTTTGATAGAACCAAATAAAGCATTCAGAGGTCAGAGAGATATGGGTTCAAAATCCAGTCCTGGGTGTATTCTCTGTGCTCCATGATATTTATGCACATATGTAGTACGTGTGAGCCCTGGGACTGGTATGGAGGGCCTTGGGATTAAGATATCGCCTTGCATTTGGAGAGACTACAGTGTCACGGAGAGAAGACATGTCTGAACAACTGCTGCCAACACAGCATGAGAGTACTGTGGGGTCACAAAGCAGATCCGTGGTGCAGACACACGGAGCGGGAATCTGGGATGAGAAGATGCCTAAGACAACTGCATTTTCGGGTTAGTCTCTTCCCTCCTGAGGTTCAGTGTCTTTAGCTGTAAAATGGGGCCGTAATACCTACTATGAAGCTGTATACTATATATAAAATGCTTAGCTTGGTATTGACTGCAGAGTTACTAGGAGTATTTAAAACAGACAAAAGGTTGAATAACAGCCCCAATAGTTATTTTTATTTGTGTGGCAGGTGTGGAGAGAACTGTGTATAATAAAGATCTGGGAAACCTGCATTTAACTCAAGTCTTTTCTTAGCTGTGTGACTTTAAGCAAGTCGCTTCACTTCTCTGAGCCACAAGCTCCTTTCTGTCGGATGGAGATAAGGTGAGAGGATCAAATGAAATAGTTAGATGGGAAGGGACCTCGCAGATTATGAGGTATTGTTGTACATGTAGAAGGTATTTGTTTTGTTATCACTGTCATTATAATTCATAGATACAGACCATGTGAGAAAGTCAGCTCTGCAGAAAGGAAGATGTTTGGTGCTCAGGAGTTGAATTGGAGGTTAAATAAGCCACAAGCTTGGTTCAGTGAATGTCTATCTGGAGCATATGATTTTATTTTTTTATAATTTTACTTTATTTTATTTTTCATCAAAGTGTACTCTAGTCCCCCATCCCCTCACCCATCTCTCCTCTGGTAACCACCAGTTTGTTCTCTACAGTTCAGAGTCTGGTTTGTCTTTCTTTCCTTTGCTGATTTGTTTTGTTTCTTAAACTGTACATGTGAGTAAGATCATATGGTATATGTCTTTCTCTGACTTATTTTGCACAGCATTATACTCTCTAGCTCTATTCAGGGCAAGATTTCATTCTTCTTTATGGCTAAATAATATTCACATCCTTATTCATTCATCTATAGATGGACACTTGGGCTGCTTCCGTAGTTTGGCTATTGCAAATAATGTGGAGCTCATGATTTCAAGCAGGAGTTCTCAACCATGGAGGGATGGAGGAGAGAGAGACAATATAACAATTACCTGGGACATTTTTCCAAAATGTATATGTACATGCACACAGCTCTTCTCCCCACCCCATCCCACCCAAATATCCAAGGTATATGAGGATCTGCAGTAGGCATTACTGACATGGATTTGTCAAAAGCTGATAACCCCTTCTTCCCTAAAATTGAGTTCTACACTTATAAAGAGCTTTATGAAGCCCACTTTATGTTAAACCCACATCTCTCTGCCTCTTGTCATTGCCATTTTAGCACATTAACCTGTTTCTGTGCCTAAAACATTGTTCCGGTGGATTAAACACTTGGTCTCTATATTTGGCTTCTTCACCTCTACCACTCTATCTGGTGTATCTGGCTCCCTGGGCAGTTTTAAAACTTAGGAGGATTAGATGTTCAGATTATAGGGCCGTGGAATGTGTAGGACCAATAAAATAAGGACATTCATGAGAAAACCAGATTTTTGAGAGTCTTGTTTGAACCAAAGGTTCCTTAGGACCCTACTCTGTGCAGAAATCATTGGCCATCCCAGCCATCCTCGGTACTGCCCTGTGCTCATGATGCCACATCACATTTGTACAGCTCTCCATTGGGGCAAAAACCACTTGCCTACTGTCTGTGCTGGTGACCCTCAGTATGCTGTGGGGAGGGGGTCACAGGAACAAGTATTACTGCTGCATTTCACAGAGAAAACGAGGGACTCCAGAGAGGTAAGGGGGCCTTCCTATAGTCTCAGATAGTGAGGGGTGCGGCCAGGGCTCAGCTGGTGTGGAGACTCCCTGCATGGGGCTTGTTCCCTGCCCTGGAGGCTGTGTCAGTATTAAGAAAATGTGACATGGCTTGCTTGCATGCGCCAGTGACCATTCTTTCAGACAGGACATGCTCAGGAACTAGCGTCATTCTACAAGCCGATACTGAGAATCTGTTTAAAATTCCATTCCTTGCAATGCAGTCCCTTGAATCTTTCCCTCTATTGTTTAGGGTCAGGTGTTCAGTTCTATAAGGACCCTGAGAGCAACGAGTGGGTGGATCATTTCTAGCAATATATATATGACCCTACCACCCCGGGGGAAAGCAGCAAAACATGATAAATTCTGATTCATATTTTCTCAGGCATGCTGGAGTTCAGTGGGGACTTGGAAGAAAAGAGAAATAAATGTATGTATGTGTATGTGTATACACTTGTATGTGTGTGAGTGTGTGTGTATTATTAAGAAGACTTAACCAACACCAGCACACAAGAGAAAACCACAGCTCTCTGAGAATGTTTCTGGGCTTAAAAAAAGAAAGAAAAAAAAATCAATTCCAGAGCTTTCCACCTGGGTTGGCCAGTAATCACAATGATAATGCCTTATAACTACATGTAGGCTTACAAAATGTATTCACATTGATAATAAAAGATATATACATATAGCAAATCCTTCCTGAGGACTTACATTATACTAACACTTTCTGGACCCTTTTTTTATATCTTACTTTATTGAATTCTCCCAGAATTTTTAAATAAGATTATCATTATCTCTGTTTTAAATTGAGGAAACTGGTTCAGTGAGGCCAAGTGATTCTCTCCAAATTATAAGGCTAGAAAGTCCCAAAATTCTTCAATAGAGTCTTAGGCTCCAAAGCCAGTGCTCTTTAAATTGCCATGAGGTTGACTCTACAATTATACATCTATAGGTTTCCATTTTAAAAAGATTTACTTATTTGAGAGGGGGGAGGGTCAGAAGGAGAGGGAGAGAGAGTCCTAAGCAGACTCTGTGTTGAGTGTTAGAGCCCAGAAGTGGTGCTCCATCCCAGGACCCTGTATTCATGACCTGAGCTGAAACCAAGAGTCAACCAAGAGTTGGACACCTAACCGAATGCACCACCACCTCCATTTTTGAAATTATAAACAAAAATGTACTATGCCAAAGGGGTTCTCTTCTTTCCTCTTTCCCTCTTCTCCCTTTTCCTCCTCCCTCTCTCCCTCCTCCTTTTTCTCTCCATCCTTCTCTCTTTTCCTTGTCCTCCTCCCCCTCCTCTTCATTCTTCTGCTTTCTCTCCCTCTCTCCCTGTTTCAGAAGAAACAATGATCTTTTGCTTTCCTGGAGTGACAGCCTCTCCTAGTTAGGAGAAAATTTAGAGATCATATTTTTTAAACTAGTGGTTCAAAACCATGGTTCACAGTAGAGTCACCTGGGTTAAAAAATATTCCTGCCTGGAATCCATCCCAGACCAATTAAATCAGAATCTCTGGGGTCATTAGTTCGTTCTTTCTTTCTTTCTTTCTGTCTTTCTTTTTTCTTTCTTTCTTTCTTTCTTTCTTTCTTTCTTTCTTTCTTTCTTTCTTTCTTCTTTCTTTCTTTTCTTTCTTTTTCCTTTCTTTTTTTTTTTCTTAACTCTCCAGTTGATTCTAATGCAAAACCAAGATTGAGAACTACTCATCTAGACTCACTGACCATTCCTTCTATGGTATCCCTGCAAATTTTTCATCTATCTTACCTTCAAAGGCCCCTAATGGCAGAAAGCTTACAATCCTAGGAGGCAGCTGATTTGATTTTTGAGCTCCTCTATCTAGAGAACAAACAAATAAAAAAAAATCCTATTATGGGTCAGGCAGTGTCACGTCTCTTATCTCATTTAAACCTCATAGGGTTTTATTATTATCTCTACTTTACAGAAGAGGAACCTGAGGCTCATTTATCCCTTCATTCAACAAATATTTGCTGCATTTATAGCTGCTAAATGGCAAGCCTATTACAAGCACTGGACATGCACAGATGTATAAGACAGGCATGGCTCTGGCCTTCAGGGAGCTTTCTTTAGTTGGAGAAGATGGTTCTGAAAAAACAGGTTGCATAGCCAACTAATCTCAGGTGCAATGAGAGTTTGTAAAAGGTGCATCTGGCCTTGTGTGGTTGCAAGGAGATCAGAGAAGACTTCCTAAGTGGAGTGCCCTCTGAGCCGAGCCCTGAAGGATAAGTAGGAATTGCTTAAGAGAGGGAGAGGATTGCCCAGGGGACAATGGTGTGCTGAAGGCCACAAGGCAAGAAAGTGCTCAATGCTTTTGAGGAGCTATAAGGTGGCCAGTATGTTGCTAACTCAGAAACCGGGGTCCCAGAGAATGATACGAATGGAGGATGGGCAAATCCGACTCTGTCCACTCACTCAGGCCAGGAAAAGCCTTAGGAGGATATTAATCAGGGGAGAGGCACAGACAGGTATGTGTGTGTGTGTGTGTGTGTGTGTGTGTGTGTGTGAGAGAGAGAGAGAGAGAGAGAGAGAGAGAAAGAGAGAGACAAAGACCATGTCTAGCTGGGGAAGTGGGGAGAGGAGACATGGATGGGTCTTCTTCCTTACCTTCTGTAATTTCCTGCTTTTCTACATGTAAGAAGCATTGCCTTCCTTTCTTCCTTTATTCCTTTATAGATGTGCTGTGAGGGGGAGCTAGAACCAGAGACAACACATCAATAGATTTTAGTGGGTCAAACCTTTGTCAGGTGGGGAGGGGATGAGTCTATATAGAAACCCAGAGAAGGAGCCTTGGGAATCTGAGTCAATGGCTTCAGAGCCTGTCTCTCTTTATTCTAGTGCTTGTATCACTATATTCTTAAGAATAATTAAAAAAAAATTCACTGAAACAGAGAGAGAATATCCCAAACCAACTGATAATGGAAGGACAAGGAGTATGGGAGCCTAGGGATAGAGGAACCAACCTATACAGGGAACCACAGAGACTGAAATACAACACACCCATGTACAGAAAGCCACTGGCCTCCTCTCCCTTCTGCACATACACACGCAGACACCAAGCATCCAACTCTTTGACCTTCAGGAAGGAAAACATGCCTCCTCTGGGCTGTAGAGTGGGAGGAACATGGGCTTTGGAGCCATACAGCCATGAGTTCAAATCCCTGCCCATCACCTTAATTTGAACAAGCTGTCTCAACTTCCATTTTTTTTTTCATTTGTAAAATGCAGACAAGAACATTTAGAGTTACTTTAAGACTTAAAGTTAATTTATATAAAGTACCTGAAACATACAGGAAATTTATTCTAATTATTATGTGCTTGGGACTCCTGGGTTGCTCAGTGGTTAGCGTCTGCCTTTGGCTCAGGACATGATCCCGGAGTTCCGGGATCGAGTCCCACATCGGGCTCCCTGCATGGATCCTGCTTCTCGTCCGTCTGCCTCTCTCTCTCTCTCTCTCTCTCTCTCTGTGTGTCTCTGTCTCTCATGAATAAATAAATGAAATCTTTAAAAAAATAATTATTTTGTGCTTGTTGAAAAACTTGCCAAGATATAACTGCCCAGACCATACTTCAGTTCAAGTGACCCAGAATTGAATCCTAATTCTGGAAGCTCTGGGAGCCTCCATCTGAATTCAGCCCTTTTATGTTGTGTTTTAGAGGCCATGGTGTCTCCATCAGATACCCCAAATATCCCTTCAACCTCGGTTTCCCTGCGGCCTCTGCCTAGTGCATAATAAACATAATCATCAATTTTCTTCCTTTTTTTGTTGGTTGGCCTGTAAGAATTAGAGTCCCTCTGTCCATCCATCCATCTACCCATCCCAGTGCACACCAAGGTTAGCATTGCTACAGTAAGAACTATGAGGTATGAGTGGTGCAGGGGCTAAATTATAGAACTGCATTCTCCAAGTGTGGTCTGCTGGTTACATCAGAATCTCCTGCAGAGTACAGAACCCCACTCCAACCTACTGAGATAAAGAATCTCTGGGGGTAAGGCCCTGAAACCTAGTATTTTAAACTAGTAACATAGTAGTTCTAATGCAACCTAAGCTTAAGAACCACTCACTGGATCATATTCTAAGGAATGCAAAAGCTAGCCGTGTGGGATCCTTAAGGAGTGATTGAGAGGCCTGATGTGGAGATGTGAAAAACTTGACTTATGAGTGGACATTTGTGGTCATTTGAACACTTTCATTTATGCATTCATTTAGCAGAGTGCCTAGTCTGTGTCGGATGCTGTGTGGTTAAAGAAGGTATATCCATGCAAACAGTGGTGAGCTGCCTGCCATCAGGACGCTGACAGTGTAATGACGTGAGATGGGCAGTGATCTCCCACCTGCACAGACCAATAAGGCTCTCTCTTGGAGATACAGTGCTATAAAGAAGATACTATCAGGGAGCAGGACAGAGGCCAAAATGGGGTTGAGGGATCCCTTGACCATGGTGGTTACAAAAGGCCTTTCTGAGGAAGGGGTGCAGTTATGTTGAGACTTGAAGGAGAAAAAGGAGGCAGACTTGCAAGGATCTTGGAGGAGAATTTTAGGCAAATGAAACAGCAAGGGCAAAGGCCTAGGGACACTTGGAGTGTTTAAGGGGCACAGAGGAAGCCAGGATGGTTTAGCCTATAGAACCAGCAAGAGGGTGACAGCAGAGGAGAGGAGAGCAGTCAGCCTCATAGACTCCCATAAGGTACATGGTTTTTATGCTAACGATCTCAGTAGTGCCCATTTTGCATCTGTATTAAGGAGCAGAGGGAAACTGAGGATTTATCTCTTTCAATGGCCATTGATACATTGCCTTTCCTGACAGAGGCTTTCTGAAACCTACCCTTGCTGAAAATTTTACTGCTGGAAAGAAAATCCCAGTCTGACTCCTTACCTATTATGATTAGATTTTCCAGGATCACTTACTCAGAGTAGAAGCCAAAGGAGCCCTATTGTGGCCACAGTGGGCTGCCTGAGAGCAATCACTTTGAATCTGTTCATCTGGAAAGGGTGATATCAGTCAAAAACAGCCTTGCTCCAACATAAGACATAATCTCATCCTTTGGAAAAGCTTGCTGATATTCTGCTCCTATAAACCTATAGCTTCTGGAGGCTACTAGCGAGCTTATAAGCAATAATTAAGATCAGTAAGGAAATAAATTGATGCGTTCATTTGGTATTCATCCCAAAACATGTTTATAAGAGCACCATGGATTTCTGTGTTGCTCAATTCAATAGTCACTCTTCAGAACTCATTTCACTGGATGTCCCAGCAGAATTTTATACAGCAGACTAGCTCCATGGTTTTTTTTTTCTCCCATTTTTTAATTGTAGTAAAATATACGTAACAAAGTTTTTAGTCTTAGTCATTTTTAAGTGTACAGTTCAGTGGCATAAATATATTCACATTATTCTGCAACCATCACCAACATCCATCTCCAGAGCTCTTTTATCTTGTAAAACTGAAACTCTGTATCTATTGCACAATAGCTCCTATTTCCCCTTCTGCCAGCCCCTGGCAATCACCATGCTACTTGCTGTTCTATGATTTTGACTACTTTAGGTGCCTCGTATAGTGGGAATCATAGTATTAGTCTTTTTAACAAGCTTATTTCACTGTGGATGTCCTTAGGGTTCATCCATGTTGTAGCATGTGTCAGAAATTCCTTCCTTTCTCTGGCTGACTGCTATTCCATTAAATGGGTTGACCATATTTCCTTTTATCCCCCTTATCCAATGGCAGACACCCACGTTGCTTCCATATTTGAGCTATCCTGAATAATTTTACAATGAACAAATCTCTACTTGAGTCCTTATTTTCAGTTCTTTTAGATATGTGCCAGAAGTGGAATTTCTGGATCATATACAAACTTTATTTTTTTTGAGGAACTGCCACACCTTATAGCAGCATTACCGTTTTACTCTCCCAGAAACAGTGCACAAGAGTTCCAGGTTCTTAGCCTTTGTGATTGATTGATTGATTGATTGATTGATTGATTTTGTTAGTCTGGTAGCACCTAATGGAAGTGAGGTAATATCTCATTGTAGTTTTGATTTGAATTTCCCTAATGATAAGTGAAATTGAGCCATCTTTTCATATGCTCATTGGCCATTCATATACCATCTTTGGAGAAATATCTATTTAAGTCCTTTGCCTATTTTTGAATTGTCATTTGTTGTTGTTGTTGTTGTTGTTGTTGTTGTTGAGTGTTAGGAGTTCTTTACGTATTCCCATCTTTCTTAAATCTCTTTTTTACTTTTGGCTTTTCTCTTGCCACAGTCTCCTGGTATGCTCATCCTGCCTGGCTTATCCTTCTGAGTCTCTGTTGCCAGCTCCCCATCATAGGTGTAGCCTCTAAATGCTGATACTCCTTATGGCTTACAGGTGGCTCAGACCATGATAAGCAAAAGGTATGCATAGGGCATTATGAAAGCACATGGTATGGACACTTTTTCCAAGCAGGTGGCTGCAAAGTCAGCTGACTCAGAGGGTTTATGAGTAAGAGCTACAGATCTGAAAGAGAAGTACAGTACATCCCTGCCAGAGAGAATAGCCAAAGTAAAATCTCATAGAATTTAGTGGCATGGCATGGCAAGAATTTAGATGGAAGGCAGTGGAAATAAGGCTGGAAATGTAGCCAGTTGGGAATGTCTTTTTTTTTTCCTTTTATTTCTGCAGACTATAATGAGACATTGAAATGCTTTAAACTAGAGAGTGACATGTCTTGCATTTCAGAGTGATTCCTTTGACTGCAGTGTAAAGGATAGAATTAAGTGGGTGCAAGACCCTGGTAGGATTATAATTAAGAGGCCCTTGGGATAATTCAGGTAAGAGATGATGATGGCTCAGCCTAAAGTGACAGCCACAGAAACAGAGAGGGGCAGTTGGACTCCAGTATATGGACATGAGTAACAGTTTAGGAGGTGAAATCCTCAAACACAGGGATTGTTGTAGTAGGAGAGCAGGGATTGAAATTTTGATTTAGGAAAGCAGAAAGAGGTAGACTCTAGAATATGGACCCTTCCACAGTTCAACAAAGTAACATGGCTCTAGTCAGACTTTTTATGGCCTTTTATGGCCTTTGATCTTCAGGCTTAAAATTTCTCTCTGTGAAATGTCTGGGCAGGAAAAGGCCTCAGTGGTTCTTTAAATTCTTCTTCTTAGAGATATGGAAATTGAGACTGACAAAAGGATAAGTTGCCCAAAGCTCTTCACTCCCATTCCTTATCCTATCAAATCTGACCTCTAAAAATGACCAGATCTCTGCATGTTCTTCTTGCCTAGCATCAAATACTTACTGAAGATACTGATATTGAAAATACAGCCTCAGTAATATATATATATATATACATATATATGTATATATATATATATATATATATTTGTGTGTGTGTGTGTGTGTATGAGAGAGAGAGAGAGTGAGTATTTTAGCCTTTTTCTCTCATTGACTCCAAGAACCATCATTCTAAAAGCAACGAAATACCAGATGAAGTTTGAGGGTTTCTAAGCCATGTTGGATCTGAAACAGCAATAACCCCACCGTCTCCAAGCAGCTCTGTTTGTCTTATTCAACTAAAAGTTTTCAACAACCAAGCTGATGTGTACCTGAATGGAACTTGAATCAGTGGAAATTAGAAATCATTCTAATGAAAGTACCCTGGATCACTCCTATTTTCGTGATGAAGTTTCCTTCCTAATTTGGGGCCATGATGGGAAGAAATAAAAGCCTGAAGGTGTTGTACTCCAGTAAGTTAATATAAGATGGGATGGGTTTAGTTTCTACTCACCAGGTGCATTTATCTTAATTTCAAGGAGCTTCAAGAGTGGGGAAGGTGGTATTTCTGTAACCCTTAATGTACCTAAGAGAAGAAACAGTAAATGTAGTTAAGTTTTTTGCAACCTTCCCAGAGCAAACCAGCCAGATGACCTCAATGCCAGGGCATTGAGAGTATCAATGCCTGAGAATTGCCTGAAAGTGTCGATCCTGGTGGTTACAAATGTGAATGTTGCAATTCAGTTCTGTGGATTCAAATCCTGGTTCTGTTATTTACTAACTGCATGGTCTTTGCCTGTTAGCTAACTTTTCTTTGACTCACTTTGCTTATCTGTAAAATGGGGATAATGATGGCTACACCACAGGATAACTTTCAGATTAAGTGAGCTGTCAACAAGATAATGTACACAAAGCACACAGTACAGTGCTTCCCACCTATGGGTATTTCATTCTGTTCTTTTCTGACTCTAAAACATGATGCTGCTATAAAAGACTTGCAATGAAACCAGAGAATGAAGAAGTGGTTCATTAACACCTGGCCCACGGAGAATACACTCCACAGGAAACTGCATGGTCATTAAGCACCAACGGTGGTAACAAGGCCATTAATTTCCCAGGGTTTCCTTTATCAAGCCACACAGTGAGGTGATGCTTAACCCAGCGGGAGGCAAGGGGTTTGGTGGGATCTGGGGGCAGGAGATCACAGCTATTTTGTAAGGTAGACCAGCTGTATAATGCCAGAAGGACTGTGTACTTGCCATGTCTGCACCGAGGATTACCCCTAAGGACAGAACATCTGAAAATCATTGCTATGTGTTCATTGCAGGCAGTAGGGTAGAGAGTAAAGAGCTTTGACTTTGGTGACTTAGACCTGGCTGGGAATCCCGTTTCTATCACAAGTAGCAATGAGACCACAGGCAAGTTATTTTCATTGTTCATTGCCTCAGTTTTCTCATCCACAGAATGGGGAGAATCATGAGCAGTGTGAGGGCAAAATTAGAGAAATGTGAGAAAAAACATTGACATTTTTTTTTAAAGATTTTATTTATTCATGAGAGAGAGAGAGAGAGAGAGAGGCAGAGACACAGGCAGAGGGAGAAGCAGGCTCCATGCAGGGAGCCCGACGTGGGACTTGATCCTGGGTCTCCAGGGTCCCACCCCAAAGCTGAAGGTGGCGCTAAACCGCTGAGCCACCGGGGCTGCCCTGACATTATTTTTTAAACCTTCAAGTCCTAGGCAGTGGGAGGTATTATCTCATTAAAATTGTAGCAATTTAAACTTGTATCTTTTCATACTTTCTTATGTTAACCTTCCCTTTTCATTTGGTGGCTTGGGATAGTAGATGTATGAGTTATTTCTAGCAATTGTCAGCTACTCATACTTTGGCTAAAATCCATTGCAAAGCAAAGAGCAGGTGCAACCTGATCTTCAGAATAAATTATTTTATTAGAATGAATTTCTGAAGTGAAAAATCAGTATCCCTTCTGGAGAGATTTCTGGAAGAATTGAATAGACCCACATATCACCAAATCGATTTGAATGGACTGTCTAAAATAATTTTAGCTCTGGTTTTTTTAAAGCAAGTAGGACAAAAGAGAATCTAGAAGTTATATAGATAACTGTGTCAGACAGTGGAGATGTTTCTTTTTTAGGACATATCCTAAATGTAGAAACAGCTCTTAGGAAGTTTTTACAAGGCTCCAGACACAGCAGTGTCCTATGAGACCGTATATGATTTGGTCCTCACCTGCCTTTCTGGCCTTTTCTTCAGTACGCCTCACCTTGCTCTCTCTGCTCTAGGCTTCTATTTCTCTATCAAACCATGATACTTCCTACCTCAGGACTACTGCAAAATTGGTTCCTTCTGCCTAGAACACTCTCTTCCTTAACTTACTCACTTCCTAGTAATTTCTACTTCTCAGAATTCACCTTAAATAACATTTCTTCAAAGAAAGTGTCAAAGCCCCCAAATTCCTTGTGCTTAACTCCTCATAGCACCCTTCTTTTTCTGGGAACCTCTCTCAGTTGGTGCTTAAGTATTCGGTCATTGTTTATTTAATTATTTTTATTTCTGCATGTGAGTTTCTGGGGACAGAGACCGCGTTTGTTACACTCCCCAACAATTCCATGTACTGAGTATAAGACCTGGCTCATGATAGATACTGAGAAACAGTTGGAATAAAAACAAATAAAGATGAATCTGCGAATTCTCTATAGCAACGCAGCTTCACAAACACAAGCCTTTTGAACCAGAGGGTTCTGATGCTGCTTATCTTCCTTCTGGCGATGGGGATGATTTGGACATGGATGACAATACATTTTCTCAGGTCAGAAAGAAAATACTGATCAGGAGAAATGCTTTGCTATTATCTTTATCTGTTAACCCACTTTTTTTTGTGTGTGTGAGATAAACTCCATAATGTTTCTTCTGACATACCAAAAGCTTCATGATGTGGCTTTTAGATCATCTTTTTCCATTCATAGTCTGCATTTCTACTATCCATTCCTGCTGTTGGTGTCATGAACATGCTGTGCCCATCCAGCTTCTGTACCTTTGCTTGTGCTCTTCCCCATGCCTGGAAGGCCTTTCACCAAGGGGGAAAACATGCAATATATGGTCGAGAACTCCAGCTCTGCAGTCAGACAGATACCATTCCAAATCCTGGTTCTACTGCTTAGTTGCTAGATCTTGGACTTCTTGAGGCTCGGTTTCTCCATTTAAAAAATTGGCATCATAATATTTACCTTGCAGAGCTGTTGTGAGGATTACATTTGATAATGTGTATAAAGGGTTTATTGGTTTGAATGGTACTTAAATGCTCAATAAATATTAGTATTATTATTGTTACATCTTTCTGATTTGTTCAGACTCAAGTCAGGGGCACCTGGGTGGCTCAGACGGTTAAGCATCTGCCTTTGGCTCATGTCATGATCTCACCTCCACATCATGCTCCCTGCTCAGCGGGGAGTCTGCTTCTCCCTCTCCTTCTGCCTCTTCCTCTCCCTTCACTCATTCTCTCTCTCTCTCAAAATAAATAACTAAATAAAATCTTTTAAAAAGACTCAGTTCAAAGGTCATCTGAAGCCTATTTTCCCCCCATGCTCTTGACCAGACTAAAGGAAACTTTCTCACTGCACTCTGTATAACCTCTCTCAGAGCATGTGTGCCATCATTCTCTAATTGTCTACATATCCACTTTCTCATCAGATTGTAATGTCCTTAAAGACATGGTTCAAATGTGCTTCCATATTAAGGACAGTACCAAATACAGTACTAGGTGCTTGATAAATACCTTTCAGTGAAAGAATAAATGAATTAATTCTAAACCAGCTAGAAAAAAATACATTCAGTATAGCAAGTAGAATTGGACTGGACATTTTTATTGGCTCTTTAATTTGCTCACATGTCTTGAATATATGTCAATCAAACATATTTAGCCTTTCTGTGGAAAGGTCCACACAGTGTTGACATTTCTGGTCGTTAAGAAAACATTATGCAATGGCTAAATGGTGGTTTTATTTCATTCTTGTCAGTATTTGCATTGGAAAACAGCTACTTAGCACATTTGCCAATGACTTTTCATAAGGTAGATGTTTTCCTTTTTTTTTTTCCTTCTCTGTTAGCCTCAGGTTCTCAGTATGTGATACTACAATGTTTTTGCTCCAGATTTGCAAGTGCGGTGGTGTTCTCAAATCAGTTTGTCACATGGAAAATGTTCTACAACAAAGAGGATTAATTGTTTTTCTTGTGTAAATGCTTTGAAATGGAAGAAAGCCCATCTCTCACTGAATTCTGCTTGGCTTCAACTACTGGAACTCTAGCCGGTAACTATCCCTTTAGCCTCATTTCCCAGCAAACCCCAACTTATACTCCATACCCCGGCAAAACTGATCAGCCTACAGTTTCCCACCTATCCCATGTAGTTTCATGCTTCTCGACATTGTACTGAGGTATATCACCCCACTTATCTCCTGGCAAATGTCCACTTATCTCTCAAGATTGACTTTAGGTGTCCCTTCCTCAAGGAAGCCTTCTTTGAATGGCCTAATCTGATTTGAGTTCCTCCCATTATTCTCTCTCCCAGTCCTGTTGTTTGCATTGATGGGAGTATGTATATGAGGGGGGAAGTTCAGCTTAATGTTTAAGAAGGTAAATTTTGAGTTAGCCTGAGACTGAACTTGAGCTTCACTACATCCTTTGTGACCTTAGGCAAGTTACTAACTCTTTGAGATTTCATTGTCTTCCATGAGATGAGATGACTTCTAGAACAGTTGTGACTATTAATAAGAAACTCCATATTGAGCACTTTATTCTTTTTATTTTTATTTTTTTTTCATATTGAGCACTTTAAACAATGCATAGCATATTAGAAGCATTCGATATATGCCGGACATGATTTTACCACTAGTAATTCTGCTACTTGTACTACTACTACAACTACCAATATCAAAACACTTTAACACCGTGCCAAAACTATCTGTTTACATGTTTGCCTCTCCTAGTAGACCTAGGGTGACCAACCATCTCAGGTTGCCTAGCACTGAGAGGATTCCTGGAATATGGGGTTTTCAGTGTTAAAACCAGAATTGTCCCAGGAAACCAGGTTGACTGGCCATAGTCACCATCACTTGACCAAAAATAGCTTAGTGGTTAGAGACTCTGACCTCTAATCCTTGTACTCCCAGTGCTGAGAACATTTTTTTTTTTCAATGGTAGGAGTGGGTTAATGAGAGATTTCTTATTTTCTCCAGACATGTGTATATGTTTCCATACTCTGTAGATTCCTTTATATTTTCTACCTGTAGTAGTCTGCTAGGGCTGCAATAACGAAATGCCATAGAACAGGTGACTTAAACTATATAAACTTATTTTCTCACAGTTCTGAAGGCTAGAAGTCCAACATCAAATTTCCAGCTGGTTTTGTGTCTGATAAGAGCTCTCCTCTTGAGGGATCTCTGGGTGGCTCATCGGTTTAGCGTCTGCCTTCAGCCCAGGGCCTGATCCTGGAGACCTAGGATCGAGTCCCACGTCAGGCTCCCTGAATGGAGCCTGCTTCTCCCTCTGCCTGTGTCTCTGTCTCTGTGTCTCTCATGAATAAATAAATAAGAACTTAAAAAAAAAAAAAAAAGGCAGCCTGGGTGGCTCCGTGGTTTAGTGCCGCCTTTGGCCAGGGCCTGATCCTGGAGAACCAGAATCGAGTCCCACGTCAGGCTCCCTGAATGGAGCCTGCTTCTCCCTCTGCCTATATCTCTGCGCCTCTCTCTCTCTCTCTCTGTGTCTCTCATGAATAAATAAATTTTTTAAAAAAAGAGCTCTCCTCTTGGCTGGGAGAGGGCTACCTCCTCCCTATGTCCTCACATGGCCTTTGCTTAGTGTGTGTACAGAGAGAGAAAATGCGAGTTTTCTGATGTCTCTTCTTATAAGGACATTAATCCTATCAGATCAAGGACCCATCCTTATGACCTCATTTAACCTTAAATGCTTCCTTAGAAGCACCATTTCCAAGTATAGCCACAATGGAGGTTAGGGTTTCAACATGTGAATTATGGAGGAACATAAACATTCATACTACTCTAACCTCCATCTGTACCACAGAAAAATCACTGCATTAGTTAGTTATTGCTGCATAACAAACTACTCCAAAACTTAACAGCTTATAACAGCAAGTACTTAATTAACTCATAAATCTGAAAGTCAGGTAGGGGGCTTGACTCATCTAGGATGGCTTTCCTCATATATATGCAGGGCTAGTTGATAGGTCAACTGAGGCTTCCCTAATTTTGGTTAGTTTCTATCACATGTTTAGAGCCCAAGTTGGGATGAAATGGCTAACTCAGCTCTGCTTTACATGGCCCCTTTATCCTCCAATAGGCTAGTTCAAGGTTATTCACGTAGTGGAGACAAGATCTTGAGAGAGAGCAGAAGTGTGCAAAGCCTTTAGAGCCTGGGCTGGGAACTGGCTCACTGTCACTTCTGCTGCATTCAACTGGTCAATTAAAGGCACAATGCCAACTCAGGTTTAAGGGGAAGGGAAATAAATGTCACCCCTTGAGCTGCAAAATCACGTAGCAAGGACATACATACATGAATGGGTGCAAGAGTTGTGGTCATGTTTAAAGTCTGCCACAATTACTAATCTAACACAAAGCTCTCATTGCTCAGTAAATGTTTAAGCTTAAAGCAGACATTATGAGTCAAATAAAACAGCAAGATCTGAGAGATACCGTGTCTAGAAATCAAGGAAAGTTTGTGCTGCAGGTTAGGTGTATTATTTATGGGAGGTTATAACACCATCTTAATACAATGATGAACTGTTCTTACTGGGAAGTGATGCATACATATAATACCCTAAATTGTTAGAAAAACACTCAAGTGGCCAGTTTTACAAAGTTTCACAAGTTGACCTCACAAAGGGTTATCATTTTGACATTGACTATCTGGGTTCCTCCTGAGCATTTAGGACAGACTGGGTGGACTCTTATTAGAGGAGGAAGCATCAGAGAGAGGGTTTCAGAGCCCCAAGGGAAGGATAGGATAGCTTCTTGCATGCATCATCTTGGTGTATTTATGCCACTTCTAATGA
Organism: Vulpes lagopus; assembly: GCF_018345385.1. Lineage (NCBI taxonomy): Eukaryota > Metazoa > Chordata > Mammalia > Carnivora > Canidae > Vulpes > Vulpes lagopus. The sequence goes on from NC_054833.1 coordinate 77,880,094, forward strand.
CCAGCATTCATCAGGTTGGCTGGCACTTTCATCATCTCATCAAAGAATTTTAAGGACAACATTGGGGAAATCGTATCCTTTGGCCCCAATAGCTGATGAAGTAGAAAAGAGTGAAAACAAAAGCACTAGGCTAAAAAGGAGCTATTTAATTTGATATTTTTTAGTTCAATGAACTAAACAGCTGAATTAATTAAAACCTACTTTAGGGCCACTTTATATAGTTAACTAGCACAAACGGGATCTCAGGGCCTCAAGGGGCTTTGTGGGGAGAAGACCTCAGACAAACACTAACTAACAGCACACTGCAGTTTTAGAAATACATGTCGTTTGAAAATCACACGCCTTTGCAGGGGAGTATTGGGGTTTATTGTGGACGTGGGAATAAAGCAGGTCATAAGCTACAGAGTAAAAAGGCCTGGGAGGGTGGTGATTTGAGGGAGCAGATGAATTAAACTCAGGCAGTTTCTGCAGAACAGAATGGTGCTATTATTAAACCAGAGCCTGTGAGAGAGACAAAAAAAAAAAATAAGGCTTGCTGGATGGAGTTGTCCAGAAGGAAGTCTGTCAGATGGAACTCTGTCTATGGGCTGTGAGTTCAGGACACCCAATGTGTGCTGTTGGATCAGGAGCAAAGAGCCTTAAATAGGCACTAGACAGGTTCCTGTGTAATCTGTGTTCTAGTTCCAATTTGCTGTGTGACCTTGGGCAAGTCACTTCAGTAATCTTGGCCTCAGTTTTTCATCAGTAAACGGATAATGTTTTTATAATATTACCTCTTATTCTAGGGCTGGTAGCAGGCTTGTAATATCACATGCATACTGCAGGATGGTGTTAGTTGTTAATATTTATCATGATGAACCTGAGAATCTCATGGTTAGTACTTAGAAACCTTAGTTCTTAGTTGAAATTTCATCACGGATGATGACTTAGATCTATCTTCTTGCTCAGAAGCACTTTTTGTAGTGTAAGAATAGTAGATGCTGTTGGCACCCCACTCATGCCCGTTGACATTCTCCATTTTGCTGGAGGCATCTTGGTGCTTCTGCCTACTACAAATGCAGCAGGCTGGAAGTATCTGGGAATTAACATCCCCAGGAGTAGCCCTCAACCAGCTGCAAAGGGGAGGTGGTGGGTAAATAGCGTTTCTTTCTCACTCCTCAGGTGGGACAGTTCTGAAGCAGTTTTCATCATCTCCTAGAGGTCTCCTCTAGAACTGAGCTGCAGTTGTCTAGAGAAATCACCTGTGGATGGTCACCCATGACATTGCCTTCCTTCCCTTCCATGCTTCACATCTTAGTTCCCTAGATGATTCTGGGCATCGCTTCCCAAATAAGCCAACACACTGCATTTAAATCTTTGTCTCATGAAAAAAAAAATCTTTATCTCATGAGGCAGGAGGGACTATGTCTGATTCCTTTCTGGATGCTAGCACTTCAATCCTGGGACATTGATAAAGTTTAGTGAATAAAGTATGGGTTTAAGTTCCACCCTATGAGGCTCCAACAATAAGTCAGTTCTATTCTTCTTATGACAATTCTTTGTCTCAATGTACCTTTAGCTCCATTCCTCCCTGACCAACCTCCCATTTCCAATCTTAGTTCCTCCAAAAGCTTCATTTCCAATTTTTTAAAAAAATTATCTGTAGTGATTTGGTTGCAGATTTGCCCTCCATTCTAGATTCTATATTCACATGGTATACTCAAGCAGTAGCAGTTAGAAGCTGAGCCCCGTAATAAACTTGGTACTTGCTCTGCAGCAGAATGGTGTGGTCATTGTTTCAGGCAATGTTTTAAATCCTTAGGTGTAACAACTGCATGGCCATGCTCTGTATTTACTGGCTAAACCCTTGAGTCTCTCTCAAATGCCTTATGTGTGCATGCCCTTTGACTCAAAAGCTATAACATTCATTTAGTTATTTATTCAATAAACATTCATCAAGTGTACTATATGTCAGGCTTTGGGTTAGGCTCTGGGCTTATAAAACTGAAGGAGACAAATGTCTGCACCTGCAAAGTTCAACATAGTCCCCTGGGAGACAAATAGACACTTAATACATCTCTTTAGACTGAGACGGACATGCAAAGAGATTATCACAGTGCAGTGTGGTCAATGATATGTGACACAGCAGTATCCTCATAGAGTGGTCCTTATACTAGCAGCATGAGCATCTCCTGAAAACTTAAACCTGCACATTTTCAGGCCCCACCCATTCAGAACTACTAAATTCGAAACTCTAGCACTGGGTGCTATACTATATATTGGCAAATCGAACTCCAATTAAAAAATATACCAAAAAAAATACAAAAAAAAAAAAAAGGAAACTCTGGCTGTGGGGGCAGCAATCTGTGTTTTAACAACTGCTGTGATTTGGGTGCTCCTTAGAGATGAGTACTACTGTATGAGAGAGAAGTAATGACTTTTATGTCAGAAGAGAGAAGGGCCTGGGTATATAGGAGTGTGTGTTGATATATGTGTGTGGAGAGAGTTGGGTGTATACAGGAAGAGAAATCAAAGAAGGCTTCCTGGCTTCAGGGAACCCTGAGCTAAGTCTTGAAGGAGCAGGATGGAGTTATTGGCTCTGACTTGCCTTAGTGCAAACTCATCCTGACATGACTTTAGTAATTGTAGGCCCAGATATTCCTAATTCAAAACCAATTTTATCACCATTGTGTCTTAAAGACAAATAGCTTTTTTAGAATTTTATAATCATAGAGTAGAAACTTTAAGGAACACTTTTTGACATGATAGAAGATCCTGTTTTACCAGAGGATCTATTGGAATTTCCCTCATTACCATGCTGCCCCCTTTCTGATACTCCTCCATCATGACTTTAAACCTCTTGAGAGAAGGACCTTCTGGACTTGATTTTCCTTTTTTTAAAAAAGGCCCAAGCATAATGCTCCATACATAGGTGCTCAGCAAGTATTTATTGATTTGATTTCCCAGAAACAGATGGTGCAGGACATGTCTGTCTATATTCTTTTCTTTTGGCCCACATGCCACTAAGCAATTGGTTTAGGTGACTTTAAATGAAAATGGCTGAACTGAACTGAACAGATGTTTTGCTGTTGTGGAGAAATAACCTACCTGCAGAGAACAATTTGGAGGTGTAGGTGTTACATGTTGTTCTTTAGGGTCCCCAGAGTCTAAATTACACATATCGACAAAGCAACCCTATAGTGCAGGTGATTTTTTATTGTTGTGTAATAATATAGAGTATAATTAGCTTGTACAAATGATAGTAATTCTTATGCCTATATAGTGCTTTCTACTTTACAAAACACACTTACCTTTTAACTTATCTGATCCTCAAAACTTTGTGAAGCAGGCATGGCAGATATTAGGATCCTTATTTCTCAGATAAGGGGAAGCTATGGATGGAACTAGTATAACATCCCTTCTGCTGTACTCTGTTAGCCAAAGCAGTCACAGGAAGCCCAGCTTTGAGAGGAGGGGAAATAAACCCCACCTCTCATGGGTGGATGTCAAAGAAATTGTACCATCTTTAATCTACTACAATGACCTTGTTACTTAACCTCTCTAAGCCGTAGAACCATTTATAAAATGCAGATTATATTGATACCAGAAGGGTCATAGTAGGTACCCAGATTGTGGCAATTACTATCAGTAACCATGAGGAAAGCATTTGATTTATTTTCAGAAGAGCAAAACTGATCATAATATATGGCTACATGGAAAAACAGCCAATAAAAGTAAGAAGGCAAGGCTTAAGTAAGAACTTTGGCTGCCATGATCTTAAACACTGTGATCTAGGGTTTTCCAGGGTTTTGTTTTCCCTTAAAAAAAAATAACACGTTATAAGGTATTTACTCTATGTCAAACACTATTTCAGGCTTATCTTTATCAGTTTGCTTAGTCCTCACAATAAACCTATGAGGTTGATGGGATTGTTGTAATTCCCATGTCACAGTTGAGTAAACTCGGCATGAGGGGGGTCAGAGAACTTGCTCACATGAGCAGTAGAAGTAGAGCTTGTCATGTTTATCCATATACTGTGTTCTTTACTCTCATATTCTGCTACCTTTCAGGTAAATCGCCTGTACATCAAGTCACTCCTTCCATTGAGGGGCAAAGGTACTTACCTTGTGAACAAATAATTCCAACATAATTTGTACAAGGTTTAAAAATAGAGTAAATTTGGACTCCACAATGAAATGCTAAAAAATTTAAAAATTAAGAAATTTGAAAAAGCAGGAAATCAGCTATCTGCTCAGGCTACTTGTGGACCTCTGCCAGGAGCTCCTTACTGCCTTCTATGAGGTAATTGGCTCTTTCTGGAAAACCTCATCTGGTACTAGAGCTAACGGTGGACATAGAATATTGAGCAGTTCTCTCTGTGAAACCCTGAAACTTGGTGTTCTTCATCTACTTTTAAGTATACATTTGTTAGCTTCTAGAATTGTAGACATCCTTGAAAGGATTTCCTAATATTTTCTCCCTACTGATAGAGGATCATTGAGATGGGGAGGCAGTTGAATTATTCATTAACTCTGTTTATGGACTCTTGGTACTCAGCAAGTCATGGACAAAAACTTGGAAAGATCAGCATGTCCAAAGAATCATATTGTAAAAGGGCACTTGTCAAGTCGCATTTCTAGTTTGCTACATGAATTTTCAGAAGAGACAACTGAGTTAATTAATTAAATAAAATAGAATACATCATTCATAGATACTGATTGGTAGTGATGAAGGCCATGCATCTAATAAGGACTAAACCAAACTAATCAGAAAGAAAATTGACAACATTCTAAATTATGGCACTGTTTACAGTTCTTTGAATTTTATTAATTATTTGTTAATTTTAATAGACTTCATGTTTTGGTTGTGTGTGTCAGCAGGTGAATGAATTAGTAGAGCCTGGTTGAGCGAAATGCTAGATTTGCTGAATGGAAACATGGTTCATTTATTCATTGCCTCTGAAGAACCCATCACTTAAAGAAAGAATATGTGAAAAAAAAATAGTCACTAGAACTGCACTTCCAGATATGCCAAATGTTTTCACCATTACAGACAATCAGTGTTTTACCTTAACTCGTGCCATCTATGTAGTCACTATGATGGTGAATATATGCACGATAAGTAACTTCTGTTCTGGTCTCCTTAACTTCAAATCCATGTTTTATGAAAGGAGGCAGATGGCATAGAACAATAAGAAATCTATGTGAAAAGAATAATTTATCTGAAAAAGAGTAAATTATCTCCCAAAGACAAACAACTAGCTAAGGCAGTGAGCAAAAAGGCAGTAATCTATTTGATTTGGAAAGGGCAACTTATAGAGGAGGTGATTGAGTGGACGAAAAAATGAGTTAGTGAGCAGTGGGTTCTAGATCTAGCTCTGCCAATATCTAGCTATGTGACATTGCACAAGTTCACATAAGGAGCTAGTTGGACTTGAAAATATCTCAGGGACTTTTTATCTCTTTTTTATGCCATTTTGGGTCCCAGCAACATGCTCCCTGAGAGATTCTCTTTCAGCCAATCTTTAAATACTCCCAGATGTGGCAGGAATCACTGGGGCTCCCCAGGATCTCTAGTCTTCTTTGCATCCAGGCGTATGGCTAGACTTAATTTCTCATTCTCCCCTAATACAGCCATGATTCTAAGTTCTGACCAATGGAATATAAAGAAAAGTAATGTAAAACTTCCAAGCCTAGCCCATGAAAACCTCCACTTCACCCTTTGCTGTCTTTCCACATCATTTGGTTGAGCCATAAAATGGAAGGAGCCTGGATCCTTGCATGACTGAAGGGAGCAGAGCTCCCTCCATCCCACCAACTCTCATTATATTGTGCCACAAGCAAGAAGTGTGTGTGATTGAGCCCACTGATCATTTGGGGTTGTGTATTATAATAATCAATATACCTTGATTAGTGTAAGGAGAAATAAATTCTTATTTTTCAGTGAAGCTCTAATTACTGGTAAGTTTCTTTCTTATAATGATATTTGTTATTAAACAAATTTTTTTAATGTGTTATCAGTTGTATTAGCATTACAATAAATTCTTAAATAGCATTTATGCACCCTTCTAAGAACTGGACATAACTTCAACTCATTTGGTCCACAGAACAACCCTATAAGCCGATTCTGTTATTACCTCAATTTTACAAATAAGGGAACCAAAACACAGAAAGGTTAAGTTGTTTTCCCAGGGACACACAGCTAGTATGGATTGAGTCTGTCTTACTAGAGTCCCATGAAATTAGGCAGGTCTGCATTGTTATTTCTGTCAATATATGAAGGAGGGATGTATCAGTTAGGAGTCTTCCTACTGAGAACTATAAGAAACATGACTCAAATTGATTTAAGCCAAAATGGTAATGAAGAGTTCAGTAACTAAACAATCAAAACTTGCTCTCTCTGGCTTCAGGCACTGTTCAAGCCAGGACCTCAAAAGACATCACCAGGACCAGTGTTTCTCACTTTCTTCTTCCTCCTCCTCCTCCTCCTCCTCCTCCTCCTCCTCCTCCTCCTCCTCCTCCTCCTCCTCCTCTTCTTCTTCTTCTTCTTCTTCTTCTTTTCTTTCTTTCTTTCTTTCTTTCTTTCTTTCTTTCTTTCTTTCTTTCTTCTTCTTCTTCTTCTTCTTCTTCTTCTTCTTCTTCTTCTTCTTTCTTCTCTTTTCTTCTTTTTTTCTTCTTTTCTTCTTTTTTTCTTCTTTTCTTCCTTTTTCTTTCTCTTTCTTCTTCTTTCTTCTTTCTTCTTCCTTCTTCTTCTTTCTTCCTTACTTCTTTGGGATGGCTTTTTTTTTTTTTAATGAAACTTCTTATGGGATCAATATGGTTGCTGATGACTCCAGACATATATTCTCTAAGTTCCTCCATGATGGGAGAAATAAGAGAGTATTTTATTTCTTTATAGTAAGAACAAAAGTCCTGCCTCTCCTTGGACTGGGTCTTGCACTCAATATTGAATTAACCACTGTAGCTAAGGAATGCTAATATCCCCATTGGGCAGGCTGAGTCACAAGTCCAAACTCAGAGCCAGAGGTCTGAGCTAATTCTACCAGAAGTGCATGTCTGATAATGTAGAGGGAGTTAATTACAAGAGGAAAATGTGCAGATGTTATCAAAAAGAGGACATGGACATTGGACAGCCAAAATAGTTAATGGACTTTGTAGGGAATCCAATGACCAGAGAAGTTAAGGGACCAGAGAAGTTACACAGCTAATGTACTTGATGAAATAACCTGTATTTAATGCATCTGTGTTATTCACCTTTACATCTCCACTACCTGGTACAGTGACACTGGCAAAGTCACTTTTTGAATGAAAAGATGAATGAATTTATATGATTGAAAATTGAAATGATGTCTTCTGCCTCTACATCTTAATACTCTTTCCATGGGATATCTCCAGAGATGGCAAAGGGCTCCTTACACTGTTGGAAGATCAATAAGCAATTGTTGTTTGCTGTAGAAAGTGGCTTTGAGTTTCTCAAAAGAAATGTTGCTTTGAATGTTGGGACAGCCGCCTCTACTTTGGTTTTCTCTCCCCTGGATATAGTTCTCACCACTTCTTCATTAACTCTATCAGCAAAATAGGGAATTGAATAAAATGTGGCATTGCTGATTAGTCCTGCCATGATATGAAACAGATCCTTCTTTGAAGAGTCACTCCATGGCTGGGAGAATTGGAACTGAAAATATGGTGCAGTGTGAACCACTCTACTTGGGAACCTCAATCAAACGTGTGACGATGGGAATAGATTTATATTACAGCTTTCAAGTACAAAGCAGCATTAATGCATTCATGTTAAGCTAACATTATGCCTGGGGTTTAATTTCGAAGTGAGATTTTGCCACACAATTATTTTCTCAGAAGTTGTTAAGTAGAAATTAAGGAAGAAGTAGAGCTCAAGTGTAAATTTTGAATTTTGATCATGCCTTTCTTGTATGTCCCTATCTCTGTCCTCAAAAGATGAGTAAGTCTTCTACTGAACTTTATTTTAAATTTTTTTTTTTTTTTGGCTTCTGAAGGCCATAAAGAGAAAGCTATCTCAGACCCAGTCTGTAGTAAGGTCATGTCTAGTTTACCTCTGCATGTCTGTTATATCCATTCTCTGCTCTGTTCTAATTCTCATGGCCTTCAACAGATCTTGTAATGGTTTATTGTGATTTAATATAATAAAATCATGTGGTAGGTCAGTGTAGGTTGCAGGGGAGTTCTCCTCTGTTAGTCATTTGGAGACCTGGGCACCTTCCATCGTGAGACTCCACCATCATCTTGGGCCTTCTTCTCCTCTATACGTAGCAAGAAGATGAGGATGAGAAAGCATGAGAATCTCATGGTAGGTTTTCAGAGCTAGACCTGGAAGTAATGTGCTTTGTTCCCATCCTCATTCACTGGCATTCAGTCATGTGGGCTTCATGTGAAAGGTGGCTGGAAGTGTAGTCTAGCTGTGTGACCAGGGCCAAAGGAAACATTATCACCACACCCAGAATATTATAGTAATCACCAGACTAACTGGTCTCTTGCTCTATAGTTTATTCACATTGCCACAAGAAGTATCTAGAATACCCCAGCTATTTCTACATTTAGAATAGTCTTATAAGAGAAAACCCAAATTATCTAGGAAGGCACATAGAAGCCTTCTTGATCTTGCCCTGCTCCTGCAGCCTATTTTCTCATAGATCTCTCCTGCACACCTGCTGCTCCAACTCCTCTCAATTTCTTATGGTTCCAGAAGACTGCTTTTTCACTTCCTGTGTTTGCATATGCTGCTTCCTATCTTTGAGTTGGGCTGATTATTTACGAATAGACCTCATGTTTTGGTCACATGTGGTCCAGAATATTAATGGGGCTAAGTTTCATGGGTGAAGGTGCTAAATTTGCTGAATGGAAACATGTTTAATTTCCTCATTGCCACCTAAAGGAAAGAACCAACCACTTAAAGCAAAAATCTATAAAAAATATATAGTCTCTCTTCCCATCTGCAGTTGAATACCCATTTATCTCTTTTGAGATTCATCTAAGTTCCTCTGTGAAGCCTTTTACCATGTCCACTGTCTCCAGGTAAAGAAGTAGTCACTCGTGCCTTTGTTCTACCCTTTTGTCCATTATGCTCTCTAAAGAACATAATACTGTAGTGTAGGCATGACTGTGTAATCCTAATAGTAAAGGAATTAGCATCTGGGTTTGCATTTGAATTTCAACTTCACTACATGCTAGTAAACTTGGGAAAGTTACTGAAATTGTTTTCTAAGCTTTTGTTTGCTCACATTAATACAGATAACTATAATGCTTACTCCAGGATGATTGTACTTGACACATAGTAAACAATCAATATAGGGTCTTAATATTGTTTTTGTTGTTCCGTATCCATCTCATGTTATAGATTCCAAGTGACTTGGAGACAGGGGCTGTATTTTCCTGTTTATCTTTGATATATTCCAACACTATGCTTAGAAAAGACTGTTGAATAAATGTGAATGAATGAACGAATGACTTATGCCATTGTTCCAAAAAAATTACCTCTTTATTTTTAGGGAGAAAAAATGTCTCCATAGAACTCTTGGTTCAAGCATGTACTTTGTTCTGTGTCTGTCCCCAACTCCTCCTTCCCTTTCCCTCTATCCTTTCTACTTCCTATTATTTTCTCCAGACTCCATTTCTTTAAGAGACATTTTTCTCTATGTTCTTTTGTCTATGTATCTTACTGTCTTTGCACTCCCTGTGCTGATCCCTGGAATTCCATTTTAACTCTGAGAGCAAATCCTGTTCATCCTTAAGTCAGTTATCTTTCTTCTAGGGCTTTTCTCAAATTCTATCCCCCCTAACCAAGAGTGTCTTTCGTTATTTCAAATTTACAGGCTCCACAAATACAACAGCCACCATGCTTTGAGTAGTTACCATATGCTAGGCAATGAGGTAAGCATTTCATGATCTCTCCCTCCCATGGCCCTTGTAACTTTCCTCTTAGGTTACATCTATTTATGCCTTTGTCTATTTCTTCCATTAGTATATAGGCACCTGGAGGATTCAAGTGTGATTTATAATTTTATTCTCCTTGATGTCTTACACTTAGTGTATTCAAGAGTTAGATGAAACACGAAGACAGAGAAACAACTAAATCATTACTTCTTATTTACTGAGAATGGAGTTTATTCTTGTATTAGAAGAATGAGAACAATAAAAGGAGAGAAGATCTTGGGACTAGTATGAACCACAGGTTGAACAGCATTCTAGGCTGTGTTTGGATGATTATCAGGCCAGGATTTGGATTCAGAATAATTGTCTGATTCCATTCAGTCCCAGTCAGACCCTCAGGGCTCCATTTGCACCAACACTGTGAGTAGAGTGATGCCATGGAAAGTGGAGGTGGATGCATAGAGTTGGAATTATTCAGCTTGAGAAATGAAAGACTTCAGGAAGAACATACCCAGAACCTACACATGAACTTTCAGCACAGGAAGGTCAGTCAGCCATCAGCAGGAGACTGGGTTTAGGTTACTGGTCAAAGACTTTCTTTCGTATGACCATATTTGGACTTACTGAGATATCCTACCACGTAGATCTTGAGAAGTAGTACAAATATTAATCTTCTTGGAACTATTAGAGCATCCTCATGCCCAGAGGCTAATGAGTGTACTAGATAACTTAAGAATTGAGGACAAGATGTTTTTATCCCTTAATATGTTTTTTAAGTGAGAATGGGAACTAGTATTAGTTAAGCCAGGCATAAAGGTGCTTATGGTACAGAGAGGTCACATAAAGTGGCAAATATGTAGGCAAATAGTGGTACAGAGAGGTACAGAATCTCAAAAGTCACATAAAGTGGCAAATACGTAGGCAAATAGTGCAGGAGCCAGGCTTTGAACTCTGGATACAAAGCCACTGCTCTTTGACTATATGTGCCTTCCTTAACCAGACTGTTCACTTTCAGTCCGAAAAGTGAATTAAAATATAAACATATTCTTCAGATGCCCCTGATTTAATGAAGATGGCAAAGTATTTAATACAGACAGAGATTTAAGTAGAGATATGTACATTTGATTAATCTCCAACTTCTGGCAACAAATTTCTTAACAAACTGTTTTCTCTGCTCATTTATTATAATGAGTGGAAGCAAATTCCTTGGGTTTGGCTCTTCAGTTACAAGCTATGTGACTTTGGCTGAGATACTTTACCTCTTCATAACTCAGTTTTCTCATTTGTAGATTGAGGTAATAATAGCACTTCCTGATAGGGCTGTTGAGAGGATTAAAGGAGATGAAGTGTTGAAAATCGTGTTGGCACATAGCAAACACGTAATAAAGGATAGCTACCGATTTTTAAAATAAATTTAATTATAGTAAAATACAAATAACACAAAATGTACCATTTTAATCATTTTTAAGTGTACAGTTCAATAACATTAAGTCCGTTCATGTTGCTGGGTTCTCATCACCACCATATAACCACAGAGCACTTTTCATTTGGGAAAACAATCTCTGTGCCCATCAAATAGTAACTCCCCATTCCCTCAGCCCCTGGGAGCTGGCAACTACCATTCTACTTTGTGTTTTGATGAGTCTGACTAATCTAGCCACCTCATTTGTCCTTAGTAATGATTTTTAAGAGTCAGAAGAACTAAATGCAGTCTTAGCTCCTCCACTTCCTCGCTGTGTGTCCTTGGAAAAGAAATTTCCCTTTAGGTGCCTGAGGTCCTTCATTTCTGAAATTGGAATATTAATATTCCTTCTCAGTTGGCACTGGAAATTAAAGATGACGAGGCACAGAAATGCTTTGTATTCTCCAAGGTATTATTTTTTATAACATGTTAAAAGGTGCTTACATATTTTTTCATTCACTCCTCTGTCCATCAAAACATCGATTTATCTAATAAACTTTATGGAGTTTCTGCTGTAAGCTAGTTTTGTGCAAGTCCCTAGGGAGCTACAAAGGTTAATAAACCGGCATAGTCTGCTCTCAAGGACCTTATAAGTGACTTAGGAGGTAGAAGGTGTAGTAGGTGCTGCATGCACAGAACCAAGTTCTCAGTTCAGTGGTGACTCAAAAGAGAAATGAAGTTTTCATCAGGTGGCCCTTCAACTGGGAAGTGCAATGCAGGAAGGAGCAGTGTGCTGGGCTCCAGAGGACATGTGTCTTCCAGTTTCATTGTTAGCTGGTTCTTGTAACCTTGGACAATGCTATTCCCCTCTCTGGTCCTCCACTTGTGCTCAGGGAATGCTTTTCCAGTTGAGCTCTGAGGGATGCTGGAATTCTGTGGTCCAGGATCCTTTCTCCCATCACTCTGCTTTCATCTGTTTTCATTATTAAGGTTCCGAGTTTATAAAATACAAAAACATCCCATTTCTTCAAAAAGTTTGCAATTAGAGGTGTAACCTTGTGCAAAGTACCTAATCTTTCTATACCTCAGTTTCCCCTCCTGTGCAATGAAGATTTTAATAGTACTTTCTTTAAGGGAGTTTTTGGGAGGGTTAAATGTGCTTTTAATTAATACTCAATAAATGTTAGCTAATATTATTAACATTATTATTTGGAAAACACTGAACAAGAACATCTCTTACGCCCTCCCTGTGATGACCTGGGTCCTGCATTGTCTTCCTTGTGTCCTGTGTTTCTTTTTGCTTTATGGCATCAGACTCCTTGATTCCCTTCTCATGTTTCATATATACTCAGTCCTTGGACTCCTGCTTCCCCATACCTTTGTGGGCTACTTCTCATACACTGGGATGGGAACCAATGGGGCTTGGATATCGCATGTGTGCCTTCTCTCAGCCTGTGCAGGTAGTTGATTTTCCTTTCCTCCTCAACCCAGTCTCATCAGCTGGAACACTGTCCTCAGCCTTGGAATAGTCAACTTGCTCAGTAAGTGAACTAATTATACTGGCTGTGCTTCTCTTTTGTTCCCTGATCTTGCAAGTTTGCTATTTATAGCATTTCCAAAGATGTTTGCTGGCAGTGTCCCTTTTAATCCAGCTTCAAAGATGTAACATTAAGGGTGAAAACAGCTATGGCAAAGCATCAGAGACTGCTGGTTCTCGATAAATTTTGGGGAAAAAAGTCTAAAGTTTATTTATTTTTTATTTTTATTATTTTTAACATGATATTTTCCCCAAAAAGAGCTAATGGACAGTAATTAGGGTCTTTAGGATTGGAGTGGTTTATGGAAGAAAGAGGAAAAGAGGAAGGAAAGAAAAGAAAAGAAAAAAGATAAGAATGTATGAGATAGAGAGAGAGAGGTGAGAGAGAGAGAGAGAGAGAGAGAGAGAGAGAGAGAGATGACTGTGGACAACATATCCAAGAAGTGTATCTGACTGATTGTGAACCAGGAAAGAAGACAGAGTGAAACCTATCTGACACCACAAATCAGTGCAGGCATGACAGGCTGGGCCAGATGCCCAAATGGGCAGGTGAGTTGGTACACTATGTAAGAACAGGTATTGTCAGGTGTCAGGAGCCATTCAGCAGCCCCTTGAAGCATGGGGTAGATGTCATTCAGTAAGTCAGGTGTTTCTCTCCCTCCTCTTTGGTAAGTCAGGTGTTTCTTATCCCTCCAGGATAAGAACAATAGCATTGTCTTTCTTTTATCCAGCATATGTTAAGATGGAAAGATCACCGAGGTTAGAGTTCTTTGCACTAGATTGACATTCTAGATCCAGGAGTTCACAGATTGTAGGGTGCCTGAAAATTATCTGGGGAGCTTAAAAACATGTCCTACTCCCATGTGTTCCAACTCAGGAATATCTGGCCTGGGTCCCAGGAAGCAAAGCCTGAGGCAAGGGCTTGTATCCTAACATTTACTTGGGAACTAGAATCCTAGAGAAGTATCAGGAAAGCAACCAGAGTAAGGAAGGGAAGAAAGGAATACGAGGAAAAGGGTGTGATATTGAGCTGTCACATGAAACCAGTTTCTCACAATTCTGTCTCCTACTAGCATGTGCACCCATTATGTCTCAGGATGGTAAGATCATAGGGAATTGTTCTACTATCTCCCATTCCCATGGGTTAAAATCCTGCTCCATCTACAAAAAAAAAAAAAAAAAATCCTGCTCCATTGAGCATGAATTCTTTTGTACTTCCAGATTCAAAATACCTAGGTGATTAGTGGATCTTGTGAAGTCTTATGCCTCAGTCAGGATAAGATGAAGGCACAGGCCAGTGGCATAACAAAAGCGTTGTCAGGTACACTCATGGGAAGTCAGTAGGAACATGGGAGATCTGGTTGTTATAGGGATGGCTGGGGTGAAATAGGGGAGAGGAAAAGCCAAATATATCTCTAGTGATGCATGGAAGGTATGTGATATAAACCCTAAATGATACTGGTCAGAGTGGTCTGGGGTCATACTTTGAGAAACCTTGTTCTAGACTGAGTGACGCAGGGCAAACCACTGAATTCTTCTATATGCAAGTTTGTTTGTAAAATGGAGAGCAGGATATTTAAGCCCACTTTCCTAAAGATAATAAATAAACCTCATGAGAAAACTACTTAAATGATCAGGAATAAAAACATCCTTTTCTTCTCTTTCAGGAGCATGCATAGAATGTGCTTGTGGTTGATACACTTGGACATTTGTAATTAAGCAAATATGATAAAGTTGAATTTTGTAGAAACCAAGCAATTCATTCAATATTTAACAAATTTTAGTGATTAATTTTGTGTTAAAATGCTGGGAGGTGCAAAGGCAAATAAAATAGTGCTCCATAGAAATGTAAAAAAAACCCAATGAGCAATTTGGGAATTGTACTTCTGTTTACCCTTCTAATTATAAGGCTAATTAAACCCTGATTAGTGGTCCTAGTGTATAAATACTTTTGCTGTGCTTGGTTCCCTTGTGGAACATTCAAGACCCATGAAATTCAGGTATACAAGCAAATTTCCATTTACTGAAAGCTAAGCTACCTTCAGTTCTGGTCATACATGTGCATACAGGGAAAAACAAAAGTGAATTGACACATTTCCTAGTCTTTGATGGTGACAGGTGTATATGAATGCCACCTTCAATTTTTAACATGTTAATGTTAAACTTGAATAATTTCAAGTTGTTAGGCTACTCCATGACTTGACTGTTTATTTATTTTTGGCCTGTGACATTTCTACTAGAGAGACTATTTTATCTTTGGGTAATTGAATCTTCTAGTAATCACCCTTTATGCATCAAATCCTAGCTCTACAATTTAGAATCATGATATTTTAGCATTAGACAGGACTTTTTGGTTCTCCTATTCAAAGGAGAAATGTGCTATTTCTTATGGTTGTTCACTGTATACTTGAATATTTCTAGTGTTGAGAAACTTAGTACCCAAAGGCTCAGCTCCTTTGGTTTGGGGAGAATTGTCATTAATAGAGAGATCTGTGTAAGTTCTACACATTGGTCCAAAGTGCAGCCTTTGGATCAACAAGTCCTATGTTGAGTCCATTCTCTAGCAAACTTTTTTTCTGTGAAAGATCATATAATAAATATTTTATGCTTCAGGTTAGTCATATATGGTTTCTATTACATATATATATGTGTGTATATATATATATATATATATTCTTTTTTACTTTACAAACTTTAAAAATATAAAAGCCATTGCTATCTCACAGGTCACTAAACAATAACAACAACAATAGACTTCTTGCTGGATTTCACCTGTGATCCCTAAAGAACAGTTAATACCTATTCTTCTCAAACTGTTCCAGGAAATAGAAGGCGAAAGAAAGATTCCAAATTCATTCTATGAGGCTAGCATTACTCTGATGCAAAAACCAGGAAAAAGGGGGGGAAAGGAAGGAAGGAAAAAAAAAACTATAAGCCTATAGGCTGATATCTCTGATGTACATAGATACAAAAATCCTCAATAAAATTCTAGCAAATTGAATCCAGTAATACATTTTAAAAAGCATTCACCATAATCAAGTGGGATTTATTCTAGAGATACAAATATGGTTCAATATTCTCAAACCAATCGATGTAATACATCACATTAATAAGAGAAAGGATAAAAACCATATGATCATCTTAATACAGAAAAAGCATTTGACAAAGTACAATATCCAATCATGATAAAAGCTCTCAACAAAGTAGATTTAGAGGAAACATACCTGAACATAGTAAAACCCAAAGCTAACATCATGCTCAATGGTAAAAAATTGAAAGCTTTTCCTATAAGATCAGGAACAAGACCACCTTTATTGAGCATAGTACTAGAAGTCCTAGCCACAGTAATTAGACAAGAAAAAGAAGTAAAAGGCATCCTAATTGGTAAGGAAAAAGTAAAAGTTTCACTATTTGAAGATGACATGATACTATATATAGAAAGCCCTAAAGACTCCTGCAAAAAAGGAGCATGCATAGAATGTGCTTTTAAAAAACTAAAAACTGATAAATGAATGCAGGATGTTAAGTTCATATACAAAAATATGTTGCATTTCTATACGCTAATAATAAAAGAGAAATTAAGGAAGCAATCCCATTTATAATTGCAAAAATAATAAATACCTAGGAATAAACTTTACTGAGGAGTTGTAAGATCTATACTCTGAAAACTATAAAACATTGATGAAAGAAGTTGAAGATGACACAAACAAATGGAAAAATACTCCATGATTATGGATTGGAAGAACCAATATTGTTAAACTGTTCATATTACTCAAAGAAATTTACAGATTTAATGTGATCTTTACCAAAATACCAACAGCATTTTTCATAGAACTACAACAAATAATCCTAAAATGTGGTTGACCACAGAAGACTCCAAATAGTAAAAGCAATCTTGAGAAAGAACAAAGCAGGAGGTATCACAGTCCCAGATTGCAAAATATACTATAACACTGTAGTAATACAAGCAGTATGGTAGTGGCACAAAAATAGACACAGATCAGTAAAACAGAGTCCAGAATCACCCATTTATGTTCAATCAATTTACAGTAAAGAAGGTGAGAATACATAGTGGGAAAAAGACAATCTCTTCAGCAAATGGTGTTGCAAAAATTGTACAGCTACATGCAAAAGAGTGGAATTTGACCACTTTTTAACACCATACACGAAAATAAACTCTACATAAAGACTAGATATGAGGCCTGAAACTATAAAATTCCAAAAGAAAGTATAGTAATTTCTTTGATATTGGTCATAGAAACATTTTTTTTTCTAAATATATCCCCTCTGGCAAGGGAAACAAAAGCAAAATTAAACTATTGGGGCTATACTAACATTAAAAGCTCCTGAACAGTGAAGGAAGCCATCAACAAAACAAAAAGACAACTTACTGAATGGGAGAAGATATTTGCAAATGATAAATCCAATAAGGAGTTAATATCCAAAATATATAAAGAACTCATACAACTCAACACCAAAACAAAAACAAAAACAAAAACCCCCCACAAATAATCCAATAAATATGGGTAAAGAACCTAAATACACATTTTTCCAAAGAAGACATACAGATGGTCAACAATGCATGAAAGGATGCTCAGTATCACTACTTATCAGGGAAATGCAAATTAAAATCACAGTAAGGTACCACTTTACACCTGTCAGAATGGCTAAATAAAAGCACAAGAAATAAAAAGTATTGGTAAGGTTGTAGAGAAAAGGGAATCTTTGTGCACTGTTGATAGGAATGCAAATTAGGTTGGGAAATATCAGGAAGGGAGACAGAACATAAAGACTCCTAACTCTGGGAAACGAACTAGGGGTGGTGGAAGGGGAGGAGGGCGGGGGGTGTAGGGGAATGGGTGACGGGCACTGAGGCGGACACTTGACGGGATGAGCACTGGGTGTTTTTCTGTATGTTGGTAAATTGAACACCAATAAAAATTAATTAAAAAAAAAAGGAAAACAATACGACGTTCCTCAAAAAATTAAAAATAGAATTACCATATGATTTAGTAATTCCACCACTAAGTATTTACTCAAAGAAAATGAAAACATTAATTCAAAAAGATATATGCACCTCTATATTTATTGCAGCATTATTTGCAATAGTCAAGCTGTGGAAGCAACCCAAGTATCCACTGATTGATGAATGGATGGATTCAGCCATAAAAAAAAGAAAGAAAGAAAGAAAGAAAGAAAGAAAGAAAGAAAGAAAGAAAGAAAGAAATCTTGCCTTTTGCAACCACATGGACAGAGAGTAAAATAAGTCAGATAGAGAAAGATAAATACCATATGATTGCTCTCACATGTGTAATTTAAGAAATAAAACAAATGAAAAAAGAAAAAGACAAACAAAAAGCACACTCTTAAATACAGAGAACAAACTGGTGGTTGCCAGAGGGGAGGAGGACGGATGGATGAGTGAAATAGATAAAGGGGATTAAGAGTACATTTATCTTGATGAGCACTAGAAATGTGTAGAATGGTTGAGTTGTGCTGCACACTTGAAACTAATATGATTATAAATAATTATATTTAAATATTTTTTTTAAAGAACCAGAGGCCTCTGTCACTTAGATTGCCAGAAGATTTGCTCTCCTTTTCTAATTGCTGTCTTATTGCTCTTTGTCTCTATAGACATCTTGTGTGACTGCGTATAAATGGAAGGGCTTATGTCGCAGGACTGTACCCATGCTGCAGTAGAGTACAGGAAATGTAGTTTTTGCTCATAGGATGGAATGAAAGCCAGAAGGCATTTAAATGGTTGCTGTGTAGGTAAACCACAGCCTCTGCCACACAAATTTTGGGGTTTGTGACTCTATCCATACTTCACAGATGAACTACCTGACATTCACAAAAACTCCGTGATTGCCCAAAGTCCTAGGTTTAGGAAGGAAGCCCAAACCAAACATAAGCTTTCAGATATCTCCTTTCCTTTCTATAATACAGCAGCTTCTCTCATTACTTGGAGGATGGCCTACTCTAGGTGCTATCAACACTGCCAGTTGGGAAAGTGAGAGGTACAGCTGGCTTGGTCTGAGCTTCCAGGATTGAAGTTCCAGCAGGGAGCCACTTTGCAAGAAGTCTTGGCAGAGAGGAACCATACAGTAGAAATTCAAATTCTTCAAAAAGGCAGTGGTAGGCCTCAGGGACCAGCATGAAACAAGACCTGTAGCCAGGCCAGTCGCCCAATTAGAAAAGCATCCCAGGTTCCTGAATCATCAGTAGGGCTTCGGGCTAGAAGAATTCAGTCTATGTGACCACCAAATTATATGGCAGCAGGATGCTTGCCCAGTATGTATTGACTGCAGATCCCGGAGATAATATCAGGAAAATACTGCTTGCTGTTTCATTTATGTGTTTCCTCAACAGAACTGAAAACCACAGATCGCTATAGATAATGAGACTATAAACCTATGGCACTTTATCCAACCTTCTCTTCTCCTTGTTCCCTCTCATTTTTCAGACCAGTGGAATGGGTTAACATTGAGATTGATGAGTTGGATCAAAATTGGAATATGGTGATTAGGTAGTAGAAATTCTCATCAAATGAGTAGTGAAGTCTCCTCAAACCAAATGGTTTCTCCTAAATTATAACCAGGGAATAGAAAAGGTGACTGACTTTTTTTTCCCCTCAGAATATGAGATAAGAGGATTTATCCATCTGAGAGGGCAGTAAGGAGCCTTTTACATTCTTTAGTGTAACAGGCTGATTTGGCTGCAGTCTGCTCTTCTTCATTCTAAACATAACCAATCTCTTTGACTGTTCCCATAGACACAGACTCAGTCATATCATTCTCTTCTATGTGTCTCCATGCCTGAGCTTTTAAGAGCTCAACCAGTGTAGCCTTCAGAGAGGCAGAATGCATTCTGACTTAGAGTAAGAGGCTTTTCATTTATTCTTTGAGATCTATTATGCATAATAACAAAGAGCAACTTCGACTTATTTCTAAATGTCAGCTAGCAAAACATCTGCTAGCCAGAGAAAACATGGCCTTCCCGAGAACATGAGCTCACCTTAGCACCTGCTGTGAACAACTAGTGATTTCTTAGAATTCATGCTCCAGCCAGTTGGAATGAGCATCAAATTGGATTAAAGACAGAGCATTGTTTTTAGCTGATGTTACTGTGTTTCAAGAGGTTTATATCAAGTAGCTTTTCCTTGTATTTGGATGGTGGACTTAGAGATCAGAGAGCCCCTGTTTTTTTCCATTTTCTTTGTTGTTATTGTCATTCAAAATAAGAGACTTGAATAGGAGACAGAGTGTTCTATTTGAAAGATTTTCAATCCAGAATTCAGGGGCCTGGGTTTTGAATCTCAACCACTGGGAATACTTCTCCACATAACACCTAATCAATTCTGAGATCAGTTTCTGTGGAAAAAGATGTTACATTTTAAAAAATTCTTTATAAATACATATAGATATATCTCACATCTTCTTTAAACATTCATTTATCTTTGGACACTTCAATTGCTTCCATATGTTGGCTATTGTAAATAATGCTGCAGTAAACATAGGGATGCATATATCTTTTTAGTGTTTTCATTTTCTTCAAGTAAATACCCAGTAATGGAATTACTGAATCATATGGTAATTCTATTTTTAATTTTTAAGGGAATATCCATACTGTTTTTCACATTGGCTGCACCAATTTGCATTTGAAAAAGGGCAGAAATCTTACAAAATCATGATAAAGTACTACTTTTGACAAGTCAATGGTGGATCACTATACTGTGCCAACTGGGGCAAAGTCTAGCATGCCACCATTGAAAATGAAAGAGAAACTGAAAAGAAACATTAGTAATTGCACAATTTGGGGGAGAGCAATTCTGTAGAATTAGTCCAGTATAATGACTAAACAAATAAACTACAATAAAAACTCTGGCAATATAATAACCTCTGGGAGTAATTGAAATCAAGAATTTTGTTTTTCCTGTAAGTGAAGTCTTTATTCATAGTTAGAAATTCATGTAAAGAACAAATCTGTCTTTATTCTCCATATCTCTAAGAATATATCATATACATTGTTTTTGATGTGAACTTCCATAGGAAAATTTCTCTTGTGCCATTTAGTTTTACAAAAATGTCCCCTTGTGCTGTTATTTCAATATTCTGTTTTATTTCTTTTTAAAAAAGATTTATTCATTTTTAGAGAGAGAGTACACAGGCCAGAGTGGCAGAGGGAGAGGGAGAGAGAATCTCAGGCATACTCCATGGGGCGGGCTCAATGTCATGACTCTAAGATCACGACCTGAGCCAAAACCAAGAGTCAGACACTTAACTGACTGCACCACCCACCCAGGTGCCCTTTGATTTACTTCTATTTTATATAAATCAAAGAAAACATAATTTTTTTTTAAAAAAGAAGTTAGATGTTTTGTCTCAGTAATTCTTTATCATGATATTTACAATAGAGGAAAAACTGTTTTAACTAAGTGTAAGAAGGTTAACAATAACCAAATAATCAAATAATTAATTTTATAAAGTAATATGAAAAACATTTAATATATTATTCCTGGTACATGTTATCTAAACTGTCAATTTTTCCCATCCAAGTACTAACCAGGCCTGACCCTGCTTAGCTTCCGAGATCAGACGAGATCGGGTGCGTTCAGGGTGGTATGGCCGTAGACTAAACTGTCAATTTTTCAATCAAGAAATTATGAGACGTGAAAAGAAGTAGGAAAATGTGACCTGTAGATATAGGAAAAAATAGTAGTCAATAGAAACTATCTCTGAGGCGGCTGTTTCAAGTAGAAAAAGACTTCAAAATAGCTAATATAAATGTTAAAGCTAAAAGAAACCATATTTAAAAAATTAAAGGAAAACATATTGACAATGACTCAATAAATATAGAATATCAACAAAGAGAAATTATTTTTAAAAAAGAAACATGGGAATTCTGGAGTTGAAAAATTCAATAATGGAAGAGGAAAGTTCACTAAGAACACTCAAGAGCCAATTTAAGACATTAGAAGAAAGAATTAGTAAACTTCAAGATAGATAAATAGCAATTATCCAATTTTGAAACAGGAAGAAAAATAAAGGAAAAAGAACAATGCATCAGAGACTTGCAGGTGACTATTAAACGTATCAATTCATACTTAATGCGGGTCTCAGAAAAAAGATGAGAGAGAGAAAGGGGGAAGAAACAACATTTGAAGGATTAATAGCCCACAACTTTCCCAATTTAATTAAAAAATTATTCTACATATCCAAGAACCTCAGTGAACTACAAGTAGGATAAATTCACACAAAGAAATCCATATTTAGACACATCATAGTCAAATAGTTAAAAATGCAACACAAACAATTTAAGAGCAGCAAGAGTAAAACAACTCATTACATACAGAAGAACCAGAGTAGGATTAATAACTGACGTCTCATCAAGGACAACAGAGGCCAGAGGCAATATAATGACATATTCAAAGTGATGAAAGACAAAAACCTATCAACTAAGAATTCCGTATAGAGCAAAATTATTCTTCATAAAAGAAGGTGAATAAAGATATTCTCAGATAAACAAAGGCTGAGAAAACTTGTTTCCAGCAGACCTACCTTATCAGAAATAGTAAAGAAAATCCTTTGTGTTGGAAAGAATGACACCAGATGATAACTTGAATTCACACGAAGAAACAGAGTACCTGTAATTAATTATGTAGGTAAATACAAAAGACAGTATATGTTTTTTTTTCTGACTTAGAAGACAATTTAAAAGACTTAAAAATAAAAGATACAGTAAAAAAATCAAGGAACTAAAATAATACTCTAGAAAATATCTACTTCATATTACAGCTTTGGAGTGTAGCTTGAAGTCCAGAATTGTGATGCCCCCAGCTCTAGTTTTCTTTTTCAGCATTCCTCTGGCTAATTGGGGTATTTTCTGGTTCCATACATATTTTAGGATTTGTTCCAGTTCTGTGAAAAATATTGGTGGTATTTGGTAGGGATTGCATTGAATGTGTAGACTGCTCGAGATAGTATGGTACTGGCACAAAAACAGACACATAAATCAATGGAACAGAATAGAGAACTCAGAAATGGACCCTCAAGTCTATGGTCAACTAATCTCTGACAAAGCAGGAAAGAATATCCAATGGAAAAAAGTCTCTTCAACAAATGGTGTCAGGAAAATTGGACAGCCACATGCAGAAGACCATTTTCTTACGCCATACACACAGATAAACTCAGAATGGGTGAAAGAACT
This sequence comes from Vulpes lagopus, assembly GCF_018345385.1. NCBI lineage: Eukaryota > Metazoa > Chordata > Mammalia > Carnivora > Canidae > Vulpes > Vulpes lagopus. Next base: position 77,903,126 of record NC_054833.1, read on the forward strand.
AAATGTGAGACAGGAATCAATCAAAATCATGGAGGAGAATATAGGCAGCAACCTTTTCATCTTTGGCTGCAGCAACTTCTTGCTAGACACATCTCCAAAGGCCATGGAAACAAAAGCAAAAATGAACTATTAGGACTTCATCAAGGTAAAAAGCTTTTGCATAGCAAAAGGAAACAGTCATCAAAACTAAAAGACCTATGGAATGGGAGAAGATATTTGCAAATGACATATCAGATAAAGGGCTACTGTCCAAGGTCTATAAAGAACTTGTCAGGGACACCTGGGTGGCTCAGTGATTGAGCGTCTGCCTTTAGCTCAGGGTGTGATCCCAGGGTCCTGGAATTGAGTCCTGCATCGGACTCCTGGCAGGGAGTCTGCTTCTCCTTCTGCCTATATCTCTGCCTCTCTCTCTGTGTCTCTCATGAATAAAAAAATAAAAATCTTTAAAAACTAGAACTTATCAAACTCAACATCTAAAAAACAAATAATCCAGTCAATAAATGGACAGAAGACATGAACAGACATTTCTCCAAAGAAGACATACAAATGGCCAACAGACACATGAAAATATGTGCAACATCATTTGGCATCAGGGAAATACAAATCAAAACCACAATGAGATACCACCTCATGTCAGTCAGAATAGCCAAAATTAATGTTAGGAAATGATAAATTTTGGCAAGGATGTGGAGAAAGGGGGACCCTTTTGCACTGTTGATGGGAATGCAAGCTGGTACAATCACTCTGGAAAATAGCATGGAGTTTCCTCAAGAAGTTAAAAATAAAGCTACCCTATGACACAGCAATTGCACTACTAGGTATTTACCCCAAAGATACAAGTGTTGTGATCTGAAGGGGCACTTGCACCCCAGTGTTCATAGTAGCAATCTGCACAATAGCCAAACTATGGAGAGAGTCCAGATGTCCATCAACAGATGATAAAGATGTGATATCTATCTATCTATCTATCTATCTATCTATCTATCTATCTATCTCTCTATCTATCTATCTATCTATCTATCATCTACCTATCAGAATATTACCCAGCCATAAAAAAGGATGACATCTTACCATTTACATTGATGTGGATGGAACTGGAGGGTGATGCTGAGCAAAATAAGTCCATCAGAGAAAGACAGTTATCATATGGTTTCACCCATGTGGAACATAAGAAATAGCACAGAATATCATACAGGAAGGGAGAGAAGACTGAATAGGAAGAAATCATAGAGGGAGAAAAACTATGAGAGACTCTTAACTATAGGAAACCAACTGAGGATTGTTGGAGGGGAGATGGGCAGGAGGGGGAGATGGGGTAACTAGATGATGGGCATTAAGGAGGGCATGCAATGTGATGAGCACTGGGGTTATATGCAACTGATGACCCACTAAACATTACATCTGGAACTAATGATGTACTATAGCCGACTATATGTCAGCTAATTGAATTTAAATAAAAAAGAAAAGAAAAAGTATCTAAATATTTACTTTCTACAATAGAACAAAATAAGGCACAAAAGACATGAGACATAGAAAACAAATTCCAAAATGCAGATATAAATCCAACCATACCAATAATTATCTTGAGTGTAACTATCACATTGAATATAAAGTACTCCTATTAAATGCAAATAGCATTTTTATTAAAAAATGACCATCAAACTGGACTATAAAAGAAGATCCAACTATATGCTGTCTATGAGACGCACCTTTAGATTCAAAAAGTCAAATAGATCTAAATTAAAAGGATAGAAAAAGATATGTCATGCAAATAACTAAAAGATAGCTGGGGCCACAAAACTATAAAACAAAATAGATTTTAAGAAAAAAGTATTGGGACACTTGGGTTGCTTAGTGGTTGAGTGTTTGCTTTGGGCTCAGGTCCTGGGATCAAATTCCTCATTAGGCTTCCCTCTGCCTATGTCTTGCCTCTCTCTCTGTGTCTCTCATGAATAAATGAATAATGTCTTTTTTTAAGTATTACTAGAGGCAAAAAGGGACAATTTATCAGGAAAATACAATTATAAACATGTATGACCCTAATAACAGAGTCCCAAAATACATGAAACAAAAATGGAAATAACTAAAAGGAGAAATAAGCAATTCAATAATAATAGTTGAAGACTTCATTATTCCCACTCTTAATAATTGATAGACAAGGGGATCCCTGGGTGGCGCAGCGGTTTGGCGCCTGCCTTTGGCCCAGGGCGCGATCCTGGAGACCCGGGATCGAATCCCACGTCGGGCTCCTGGTGCATGGAGCCTGCTTCTCCCTCTGCCTGTGTCTCTGCCTCTCTCTCTGTCTCTCTGTGACTATCATAAATAAATAAATAAAAAAATAATTGATAGACAAACTAGGCAAAAAATCAACAAGTATAGAGGTGACTTGAACAGTTCTATCAACCAATTTGACCGAATTGGCTTCTATAGGTATCTATAGATTGACATCTATAAAACACCCCATCCAACAATGGAAGAATAAATATTCTTTTTGAGCACACATAGAACGTTCTCTGGGATGAGCATGGTTAGGCCATAAAACAAGTCTTAATAAACTTAAAAAATCAAAATCATGCAAAGTACATTCTCCAACGACATAGGTATCAAGTTAAAAATCAACAACTGAAAGGAATTTGGAAAATCAATAAATCTTTGAAAATTAGGCAATACAATTCTAAATAAACTATGAATCAAAACAAAAATTTCAGAGGAAATTGGAAAATATTTTGCATTAAATGAAAATGAAACATACCTAAATTTATATGGCACAGCTATAGCAGTACCTATAAGAAAATTTATAGCTTCCAATAACTATATTAGAAAAAAAGAAGAAAGATTTCAAATCACTGGCTTATGTGTTTACTTGAAAGAACTGGAAAAATAAGAAGAAAACAAACCCAAAGCAAGCAGAAGGAAGTAAGTTATAAAAAGAGAGTAGAGTAGAAAACTATGAAACAAAAAGCAGAAAAACAATAGATAAAATCACAAAACTAAAAGTTTAATGGAATTATCGACATTTACAAACCTTTTATTAGACTGATCAAGAAAAAACACAAATGACCAACATCTGAAATGAAAGAGGTGCTTAGTTGGTTCAATCTTAATTGGTTCAGGCTGCTATAGCAAAATATCATAAATTGGGTGGCTTATATATAATAGAAATTTATTTCTCACAATTTTGGTGACTAAGAAGTCCAAGATCAGGGTTCTGGCAGTTTCAATGTCTAGCGAGGGCCTAGTTTCTGGTTCACAGATAGCAGTTTTTCCACTGTATCCTCACATGCCAAAAAACGTTAGTGAGCCTCTCTAGGGTCTCTTTTATAAGGGCACTAATCCCGTTCACAAGGGCTCCCTCCTTATAACCTGATCACCTTTGAAAGACCCCATCTCCAAACACCATTACATTAGGAGTTAAGTTTTAACATAAGATTTCCAGGAATGAGGGCCACAAACATTTAGTCTATAGCAATTATTAATGAGCTTCAGAAATTAAAAGTTTTATAAGGGAATCCAGTGAATAACTTCATGCCAATAAGACAACTTAGATGAAATAGATTCCTAGAAATACACAACAAACCAACTCAAAGAGAGTTTGAAAATGTGAGTAGACTTTAACAGATAAAGAAAATGAATTAGTAAAATTCTCCACAAAGAAAAGTGTACACATAGATAACTTTATTGGCAAGTTATAACAAACATTTAAAGAAGAATTAAAACCATGGGGCACATGGGGGGCTCATTCAGTTAAGTGTCTGCCTTCAGCTCAGGTCATGATCCCAAGGTCCTGGGATACAGTGCTATGTTGGGCTGCCTTCTCAGTGAGGGGTCTGCTTTTCCCTCTCCCTCTCTACATGCACACACACCCTCTCTTTAAAATCTTTTAAAAAATGAATTAACACCAATCTTTCACCAACTCTTCCAAAATATACTTGAAGATGAGACACCCTTAAACTTGCTCTATAAGGCTAGAATTGACCTATAACAAAGGCAAACGGAGCTATCACAATAAAATAAAACTACAGATCAATATTCCTCATGGATGCAGATGCAAAAGTCCTTAAGAAGAATTAGGAAGTTGAATTCAGAAGTTTATAGAAAAGATTATGCATCACAACCAAGTGGAATTTATTCCAGGGATGCAAGCTTGGTTCAACATAAAAAAATCAATTATTATAACATGCCATATTAATAGAATAAAATACAAAAACTGTATAATCATCTCAATAGATACCAAAACAAATTTTGACAAAATTAAACAACCATTCATGAAAAAAGCTACCAAAAATTAGGTGCAGAAAGAATTCTTCTGGCCGGTAAATAGTATCTAAGAAAAATCTATAGCTAACATCATACTTGATTGTAAAAGATTAAAAGCTTTCACCCAAAGAACAAGAAAAAGACAGAAAATCTGGTCTCACAGTTTGTATTCAACATTGTATTGGAGGTTTTAGCCCAGGAAGTGGTTAAGTGCTAAATTTGGCCCACCATGTAAGAATGAATTTTACATTTTAAGTGGTTAAACAAGCAAGCAAGCAAACAAACAAACAAATTGTGATGGTTAATTTTATGCGTCAACATGATTAGGCCACGGAATGTCCAGATATTTGGTTAAACATTAGTCTCCAGGTATCTGTAAAAGTATTTTTGGATGACTTTAACATTTAAAGTAATAGATTGAGTAAAGCTGTTTGCTTTCCCCAGTGTGGGTGGGCCTTATCCAATCTGTTCGAAGACTTGAATGAAACAAAAAGGTTGAGTAGAGGAGAATTTGCTTTCTGCCTGATTGTCTTCAAGCTGGGGCATAAGTCTCCTGATTTCAGACTTGAACTCCAACTGGAACATGTATCATCGACTTTTAGATTTAGAATACAACTATACCATTGGCTCTCCAACTTGCCAGCTATAGAATTTGGGACTTCTGGAGGCTCTCTAATCACATGAGCCAATTCCTTATAATCTCTCTCTCTTTCTCTCTCTCCCCTCCCCATTGGTTCTTTTTCTTTGGAAACCTTCACCAATACACAAACAAATAACACAGAAGAAAATACGACAGAGGCCTATGTGTCCTGAAAAGACTAAATATTTTGTTGTACCTTTCCAGAAAGTTTGCTGATCTCTAATTATAGTACATGAGAAAATGTCTACTACTACGAATAGCTGCCATTGCTCTGCTTACTATAAATCAGAAACTATGATGAGCCTTTGGAATACATTATTCTAGTCACTCTTTATAATAATTTTTATGAAAGTTATTTTTAATTTCCATTTTACAGTTGGAGACACTGAATGAGGTTTAGAACTTGGATCTGATTATTTTCAAAGCCCCAAATTTTCAACATGGCTTCCTATAAAGGATCCCAAGAGGGAAGTTATTTCATAATTATTGATGAGATATGCTAGAACTTTCTCAGATAACTGTTGAAAGGGGTTTTTAAGGCTCTTTGATAATATAGTTAGACATGAAAATATCAAATAAGAGAAATAAATTTGCTGTTCATATAGATGGGATTATTGAAGCAATGATAATGGATTACCAGGCAGAGGGGAGATAAAGTACGGAGGGAAATGAGAGATATGAGGCCTGTCCTTGGACAAGAGGTACACAGAGATTTGGGGGAAAGAAAAGGAACTAAAGAAGGAATGATCTGAAGAGATGTAATATGCATGTGATGTGTGTGTGTGTGTGTGTGTGTGTATTAGTTGCTAGGATTACCATAAAAAGCACCACAAATGGAATGCCTTAAACAACAAAAATTTATTCTCGAACAGTTCCAAAGGCTAGAAGTCTGAGATCAGTGTGCTGGCAGGGCCATACTCTCTCTGAGGGCATTAAGGAAAGATGTTTCATGTCTTTTCTCCTAGCTTATATTAGTTCTTTGGCCAGCAGCAGCATAACCTTAGTTTCTACATGATATTCTACATATGTGTAGGTGTGTTCAAAATTTCCCCTTTTTATAAGGATGCCAGTTGAATTGGATTAGTGCCCACCCTAATGACCTCATTTTAACTTGATTATGTCTATAGGCCCTGTTTCCAAAAATGGTCATACCCTGGGTACTTACTAGAAGTTAGAACTTCAACATATGAATTTGCGGGGGGTGGGGGACACACAATTCAACCCATAACAGTGTGTGTGTGTGTGTGTGTGTGTGTGTGTGTGTGAGAGAGAGAGAGAGAGAGACAGATAGAGACAGACAGAGACAGAGAGAGACAGAGAGAGAAACAGAGGTAACGATAAAGATGGAGACAGTCTGTTTCAGAAAAAAAAAGTGGAGGGAGTGGGTACTAGTATCAAATATATTTCTGAGAGGTTGCAGGGGGAGGATGGTTGGAAAAGACTGAGAAAATGTTACTCCTTTGATTAGTAAGAGGTCATTGATGATCTTGGAAAGAATAGTTTTGGAAAAGTTGAGAGGACAGAGACCATACACAATGGCTTAGGACAATGCATATTATATTTTCTATCTCAAAAGCCCTTCCACATCCACTGAGGCAGCTACTCCTCACAGCCTCACTGGGAGTAGATGAGGAAATCAAGGCTCAGAGAGTCCCCCTCCTTTCAATTCACAGAACTTCTGAAGTGAATCTTGAGCTGCCTTAATAGTTCAGGCATTATTTTCCTCTGTTCTTATTTTGGGTCACGAACCTAAATTTTAAGTCTTTTGTGGAGTAGTGCAAGGAAGTGGGCTTCATCAAGCATGGGTAACTTTGAGCAGGTCATTTATATTTTCATTTTTGGATCTGAGATGGGAATGCTTATATATAGGTTACAGGGTGGTGGGACTTAAGGGAAACAGAATAAGTGGGGCAGCTAGGTACTTAATAAATCATTTTCCTTCCCAAGATCTCTCTAAACCAAAGTGCATCCTGCACTGTGCATTATACCCCCTTGAATAGCAACAAGAGCAACACCCTGTACATAGAACATGTTCAGTGTGTTATCTTCCCCCCTTCAATGTAGTTGAATGCTCAGCTACATTAAAATAATTACACTACACTCTATTTTTCTTTCACCTGAATCTCCATAGTGGTTACCAAAGTAAATGGTAACGTTTTTATCATAAATGTTTATGTTAGTATTTTTATTTGCTTAACAGATATTTATAAAGCATCTTCTGTGTGTCAGATATTGTGCCAGGACTGGAAACACAGATGCTAACAAGGCAGATTTACTCTAAGTGAGGAGAATGGCTCACAGAGGGCAACTCCAGGGTAGCTAGGAGCCCTGACCTCAGTTCTCAAAGGCTTTAGGTTGGATTCTAACTGTATCATTTCTCCACTAGCTGTGTGATTCTGGGTTAATCACTGAACCTCTCTGAGCTTCAGTTTCTTTTTCTGTAAGATAGGAATAAAGCACAACTCTAACCCTACCTTTTTTTTTTTCAGAGCAGTTCCAATTTTACAATATTGTTTTATATATTGGGTATGGAGAAATGAATTAGAAGCCTTTTTTTTTTTAAACCACTGTCCCAGGGGAACTTTGTTCTACAGTAAATATTGTCCCAAATTGCAGAGTCTTTGTGCCACAGATGGCTTTGTATAGTTTTTATGTGCATATGTCCTAGTAGAGGTGTTTTGTTTTGTTTTGTTTTGCTTTGCTTTTGTTTTTACCTATGTGAAGAAGAGTTTCCCATGAAGGCACAGAGCACACACAGCCTGTTGCAGGGTGATGGTTGCAAACTCAAATACCTACAGGGCTGGAATGTCAGTGAATAAAGTGAAGGTTGGACTGTGTATGGCTGCCTGGTGAGCACCTGGTCTGTCAAGAGCTGGGGACTGCTACTCAGCTCTTACAGAAGGCTTTTGTTCAGGAATGTGGCCAGTGCTGTTAGATCTGCTATCATTTCACAAGAAGCCAGAAATTTGGATTTCTATATTTGTTTGATTTCCAATTTCTAAGTCTTAGTTGTATTTTTTTTCGTGGTATGGATCATATAGACATGACTAAGAGCTACAAGCAACCACTAATGACCAGACTATAATTTTAATAGGGAAATCTGAGGCTTTCAAGTCAGAAGATCCCCTTCCATTATTTGTTGGATGAATGACCCTGGGTATATTACTTAACCTCTATCTGACTCAATTTCTCTATTGAGGATAGAGAAATCCTATCTAAGTGAGTAATATGAACTCTTTCCAGTGAAGTAGTAAGAAAAGATATGGGTAAAAGCTAGCATAAGACAAACAATTTAAAAATGGGCAAAAGGTTTGAATAGATGTTTCACCAGAAAAAAATATATACAAATGGACAATAAATACATGAAGAGATTCTCAATATCATTTGTTATTAGGGAAATGTAAATTAAAATCAAATTCACTACTACCTCACACTGAAGATAATGGCTATAATCAAAAAGTCATATTATAACAAGTGTTGGCCAGGATATAGAGAGACTGAAATATACATTGTTCCATATGTTGCCAGCAAAAATGGAAAGTGGTATGGCCACTTTGTAAAACAATCTGGCAATTTTTTAAAAAGTTAAACAGGAATTTACCATAAAACCCAGAAATCCCATTCATAGGTGTCTATCTTTATGAAAATGTGTTCCCAAAAGATTTATTTGGGAATGCTCAAGGCAACATTATTTATAAAACCAAAAATAAAAATTACATATTAAACTGCACATGAACAAGTAAAAGGATATACAGAATGTAATATATCCATTCAGTGGAATAAAAGAATTAAATACTGATAATTGCTAAAACATGGGTGAACCTCAAAAATAATATGTTAAGTAAAATAAGCCACATGCACAGTATCACATATTTTATAATATGATCTATAGAGGAAGAAAGTGGATTAGTAATTGCCTGGAGCACGAGGTAGGAAAAGGGATTGATACAAATAGACACCTTTTTTTTGAGGTGATGGGAATATTTTAAAACTAGATTGTGGAATTTGGGAAATTTGCTAAAAATCCTGGAATTGTACACTTAGAACCAGTGAATGTTATGGTACATAAAGTGTAACTCAATACAGCTTAAACAAAACAAAACAAAACCCTAGCCTGGCACACCTTTTCTTCTTCCTTAAGTACAGAGAGGCACATGACAAATTGTCACATGGCAATTAAGAAATCAGGTCCTAAAATTGAACTTTGGCCTTTTCACTCACTTATTGGTTCTGTGCCCTTGGAAACATTACTTAACCCCCTCTGAAGCACAGGCTCTTCATTTGAAAACTGAAAGGAATAGCTATAGAATTTTTTAAATAATTAAATGAGATCATGCATATAAGGTATGCAGCATAGAGTAAGCCCCAAATGATTGAAAGCGACATTGTTTTCCAGATTCATCACCTCTTATCTGCTCATTTCTCATCTTTACCAACCATGGTTACAACAGAGTTCCTCTTCCATCCTTACTTCTTCCCCATCTCCATACAATCCTGGCATTTTCTTTATAGAATTTAGTTGACTTGTAGGTCCACAATAGAGTCTGGGCTTGAAATAGTGCTTAGCATTATCTGGCCATGGGTTTCTCACCACTTATAGGAGTGTCACCTGGAGGTAGATAAGCAACTTTAATAACACTTACTGTGTTAACATGCGTACTCTGTTGTACGGATACTTACATCTGGGAAGCTCACTGCCCTTTTACAGATGCTATCGAATGGTTCCTACAGCTTTCCTGTCAAGTAGAAGGAGCAAGGATCGAGAAGAAAGCTTCCTTTTGCAGATTGGTAAATTGATGCACAGAGAATTGGAGTGATTTTCAGGAATTACATGGCAAACTGATGGAGTGAGGTAACTGATGGGGAGGAGGCCTTTTAGGTCTCTTCACAGAGTGGGAGTATCACTGAAGTGAGTGAAATAATGTAAGAAATCAGAGCTCTTTCGGGCTGCCTTTCATTCCCCAGAAAGGTCTGGGGACACATATGGGTTTTTTTTTTCTAATTTTAAAAATTTTATCCTAAGAAAAACAACAATGTGAGTGGGATGATTAGTGTGTTCAAGGGACATTAGGGAGTGGTAGAGACTGTGGTAAACTAGAGGGCTCATGCTCTTTTCTTTTTTTTTAATTTTTTTTTCATGTTCTTTTCAAAGGAAGCATCTATTCATTAACCCTATTCTATTATTTCCATGTGGTCATGGGGCCCAGAAGGGCCAGAAATACGATTCCTGAGAAGAAGTTTGACAATGAGCATTTTGTTTGAAAACCCCTAATTTAAAAAAATTACTAACAAAAAAATAACTATACATATATATATATATATACATATATATATATAATAACTAAATATTTATTTATTTAGTTAGTTAGTTAGTTATACATGATCCCAGATCTAACCTCTATTCTAGAGTAAGCTTCCTGAATTCATTATAGGTGTTATAAAAAATATAACAAAGAGAAACTGAAAGGAGCCTGTGGGGAAGTTGTGGAGGGGATTACTACATTTAGTATAGTGTGGTTCCTTTTTAAGGTTCCTTCCTTTTTTTCCCCTTTTCCATGATATCAGAGGACCATGAGTAGCATCCAGACCCAAGGCTGAAGTCATACACTGGCAGTCCCTAAAAGGCAATGTCACCAATAGCTTTTCACAATGTCAATTTTAATGTGTGCGTGAGAATCATATTGGTTTTCCCTTTACTAGCATGCTACATTTTAATAATGACTCAAGATGAAATATAAAAAAGAAGGCTATTATACAAAACTCACAAGGGCTTTGAAAAATCAGAGCTGATTGGGAAAGCCTTTTCATTAAGTGCTTGTTTGGAATGGATGTGCTCACCTGTACTTCAGATTAGGGAGATGATTTTGAGGAAATATTATCAGCTAGTTTGATATATTTTTGCTGACACACATTCACTGCTGATTTCCATATCTTCCAAAGCCAAATTTGCAAAATGGAGAAAAAACGTAAGTGCAATTAATTAAAGTTATCTCCTCCTACTGTTGTTTTGAGATGTGTTGTAAAGCTTTAAAATTGGATATGAGGTTTATAATTTAGAAAGGGAATTCTTCCCTTCATTTGGTTGCTTATAATCTTTTTCTTAAAGATTTTATTTATTCATGAGATAGAGAGGCAGAGACACACAGAGGGAGAAGCAGGCTCCATGCAAGGGAGCCCGACATGGGACTCCATCCTGTGTCTCCAGGATCACACCCTGGGCTGAAGGCAGCACTAAACCTCTGAGCCACCCAGCTGCCCTCTTATAATCTTTTTTAAATTTAACTCTGTTGAGTCAACAGTTGAGTGACTACTAGGTGGTAGGTAGGGATTTTGAGAAGCATGCCCAATTTCAAACTGAGTGCCTTCGGTGCATGATAAGCTCTGATGAATGATAGCTGCCATCATCATCATCATCATCATTATCACTCTTCAGGAGGAACAAGTGTGATTTTACTTACTACATCTTCATCAGCAATGGCAGTAAAATTTTTCTTGTGATTCTTAATATACCTCATCAGCGAGTTCTGTTTTCACTTCATAAAACAAACAACAGAAATGAGGCCCCCAGCTGTGCTATGCTGTCACTTGTAGATACCAGCAGTGGACACATAGACATGCTCATGTCCATTCATGAGCTTGCTCTGGTATGTGATATTTTTCTCTAAAAAGCAATGCACTCTTTTATGGCACTTTTGGTAATGTGTGGCCTCCTCTCTTATCTCAAATCTTCCAGACATGCACAATTTCTACAGTGCGAGGAGAATGGTCTCTCCTATGGCCCAATGAGAGACACAGTCTTGGAGTTAGCATGGTTCAACACAAGTAGTTTACAGTCTTGGGGGCTCTGCTAGTTGACCTGAAAATCTGGTGCAGGAAAACCTCAGATTACTGCTAATCAGAAACTTAGTATGTTTTGCTGGAGGGTAACTTCTCTGTTGGAGGAGCATGTATATCCAGCAGAAAATAATGTATCCAGAACAGGTTATCAAAACCAGGGTGTAGGGTCAAATTATTGCCAGAGAAGTAGGAGGGATAAGACAGAGGCATTACATGTTAAAGAGAGAAGGACAAAAAGTAGGCCAATAAAGACGAAGATGGAGACTTTGATAGTGAGGTTGGGACCATGCTGGCTGAAGCAGAGATTTTTATTCTAAAAAATTCTAGCATGTGTTTGCTTTGGCAAAGCAAATTTATTCTGTGAACATTTATTAAATCCCTGTTATATGCCTGGAATTGCATTAAATATTCATATACAGTGCTGAGCAGGAAAGAAAATATCCCTCTTTTCTTAGGTGTAGAGAGACATTAAATAAGGAATGACACAATGGACAATTACAAATTATGGTAAATGCTATAAAAGAAATAATAAGAGTTCTATGAGAGTGAAAAATAGGGTTGAAACCCCTTCAAATCCAGTGAGCCCTGTTCTGGGTAGACTGTGTTTTTGATTGAGTTATCAAGGAGAGTCTTTTCAGGAAAATGTTTAGACTGAGACCTGGAGAACTAGAAGCAACCAGTCCTGAAGGAAGGGATGTGGTGGAAAGAACAGCATAGGTCTGAGACTTAAAAGAAAAAAGTAGAGAGAATGCCAAGTATCACTTAAGAAGGCTGACCCTGGGTCAGAGTGCAAGCATAATTATTTAAAGAGGATAGCATTTGGCTCATGAATTCCACCTCAAGGAGTTTTTCCTGGGTGATAATCAGTCAAATGTTCACCCCAGCATTGCTTATGACAATAAAATATTGGAAATATAATACATGTCTAGAATGCAGACACTCATAATAGGTTTTCTCCTGCTATTTAGATTTTTGTCTTTGTCTTTGCCATTCAGCAGTTTGACTATGATATGTGTAGGTGTGGATCTCTTTGTATTTATCTTCCTTGAAATTCATAAAGCTTCTTGAAGCTTGTAGATTAAGTTTATAGATTTTCACCAATTGGGGAAAATTTTGGCCAGTATTTCTTCAAATATTTTTTTTCTGCCCTTTCTCTCTTTCCTGTGTTACTTACACAATTCACCACCAATTTCAGTCCCTTCCAACCCACCTTTGCAAAATAGAGAAGAAATTAAATGTAAGTAGTTATTTCTACTCACTGTTGCTTAGAGATATGTTAAAAAGTTTTGAAATTTGTTAATTCTTGAACCATTTATAATTTCTGCTTCAAAGGCTTATTCTGTCCAATGCAATTTCTAAGACCCTCAAAGACAATTTCTATTGACTGCTTTTTTTTTTTTTTTCTCTCCCAAGTCTGGGTTCTATTTTCCATTTGCTTTGCTCATCTCATGATTATGTTATTGTTGTTGTTATTGTTTAAATACAGACCTTTTAGATAACATATTTTATCAATTCTAAATTCTGAATTTTTGTTATATTTTGCCTCTTTCATTCACTTCTTTATTTAGTAACTTGCATGGGCTAAATCTGACTTCCTTCTCCTGTGTTGTACAGCCACTGATGCTATGCTCAGTTTTTTTTTTTCTTTTTGTTTTCATTTTACCTTTCACTTTTAAGCCTAAGACTTGCCCTGTCTTTGAATAGCTTACTGGTCATCTAATAACTGTACAGAGGTTATGTTAAAACTTCAAGCCAGGATGGTTTCCTAGGAACTGTTTGTGGGGAGGAAAACACATTCAAAGTTCATGTATTTTTCAAAGTTGCACTAGTTTTGACTTTCTGCTTTTCCTTTTCCTATGACCTATGTGTGTGTGTGTTCAGTCTCAAGATTAGCCAAGAGTGTGTGAACAGTTGGGCCATGTGAGCAGTGCCAGGTAGGAGTATGCTTTTCTCAACCATGACTGCAATGTCAAGTTATTGCAACCACTGACTGTCCTTGCTTGTTGCCTCACAAGCCATTGCTTCCATTGAAAACACCTCTAAGCATGGGTATTTCCAACCCCTTGAAATCCAGTGAGCCCTGTTCTGCCTGGCAGAGAAGCCACTGATCTTTGAGGCTTGCCCTGCCCTCCTAGAACTTCTCTTGACAGCCAGTCCTGAAGTGTGGTAGGAATGGGGGCAGTTCCAAGTAAGAATACAATAGATTCTCATTGTTGTGACCCAAAGTTCAGCAGATTTTCAAACATAAATGTTTCTCAAATTGTTACATGCTGTTAGTTATCAGTTTCCAGAATGCTTTAAGTGGTTGATTTTGTTAATTCTCTCTGGCTTTATCAATGTTTTAGAGGGAAAGAATTTGCCCATTTCCTCACTTGGGCCATCATTAGAACTCATAGTTGACTATGGAACATAGGCAATGGAACACCCCTTCATCACTGGAAAAGATGGCGTACCTCCATATTCAATGATTTTGAAATATTTTCATAATAGTATAAGTGAAAAAAACAGGTTTACAAAATAAAAAATGAGTTGCAATGCATGTATGTGAATGTGTGTCCATGTATGTTCTGTGCAGGCATGAATGTCTGGAAAGGCTTTAGCCAAGGTATTAATGGTGGTGGGATATCAGGTAACTTTTATTCTTTTTGTATTTCTGTATTGCTTGAAGTTTCTGCATGTGCATTTGTTATTTTACATTTTTTAGGGAAAAATGGTTGTACTCATTTGAACAAAGAAAAAAGGGAAGTGGGGAGGAGAAGGAAGAAAGAAGAAAGAAAACAACATTGTGGGACTGACAGCCTTTTTAAGGATCAGTCTTCTGAATTCACACACCTGGGTTCAGAGATTGGACAAGAATGTCATCAGTGTTGATAACTCTGTACTTTGCCATCATAAGACTAGTCTCTTTGCTCATTACTTTAAGGTCATGATCTGCCTGTCAATGGTAAATCTGCACTTTGAAGGATCATCCTTTACAGCACCCTCTCTCTTATGCCCTGCATCATGTCTGTCACTAAGTGACATTACCGCTTCCCCTTAAATAGCCTGTCTCAGCCCCTCTGTACCAATTGATACCTCTTACTTCTTTTTTAAAATTCAAATAGAATTAACATACAGTGTTATATTAGTTTCAGGTGATAAGGAGAGAATTTTAAAAGCAAGAGAAAAGAAAATAGTTACATATAAGGGAAACCCCATAGGGCAGTCACCTGAGTTTTCAGTAGAAACTTCTTTGCAAGCCAAAATGGAGTGGCATGATAAATTCAAAGTGCTTAAAGGAAAAAAACTTAGAACCAAGAATACTCTACCCAGCAAGGCTAGCATTCAGGATAGAAGGAAAGATAAAATGATCTTTACTATCTTTGGTCGTCAGCCCCTCTGCCCTGCACCATTGTAAGGCCTTCTAACTGGTCATCATGCTTTTGATTCTATACTCCTTGAATCTCATTCTACATTTTGCAACCAATCCAATCTTCGCAAAATGTAAATCTCATTACGTTGTTTCCCAGATTAAAACATTAAATGGATTCCCATGGCCAAATAAATGAAGTCAACTGTCTTGAACCTAACCTCCAGATTCTTAGCCACTATGTAGTGCGTAAGGTACTAATTCTGGAGTTCTAGCTGACTGACCTTGAGCAAGTTACTTACCCTCCCCAATTTTTCTTCTGTGACATACAGATGATGGTAATATTTACTCATACAACTACTGAGAAGATGAAATGATTTTACATATATATAAAATTGATCTATATATAATAAATATTTATATATAAGATGATTTTATATACATAAATATAATAAATGATTACATATATGTGTATATAATATAATGATTTTATAAAACCACTGAGAACAGTGTCTGGCACTCAGTAAGTATTCAATAAATGTTAGCTTTTATTGCTTCCTTTCTTCCAATTTCCCATTAGTTCCTCTGTACGCTAGCTACATCATAGTTTTCCAAGGTACTTTGCTGTTTTAATCTTCTGTGATTCTGAATAAAGCTGTTTCTATTGTTTAAAATGCAAAGTCCAGGGATCCCTGGGTGGCGCAGCGGTTTGGCGCCTGCCTTTGGCCCAGGGCGCGATCCTGGAGACCCGGGATCGAATCCCACATCAGGCTCCCGGCGCATGGAGCCTGCTTCTCCCTCCGCCTGTGTCTCTGCCTCTCTCTTTCTCTCTGTATGACTATCATAAATAAATAAAAATTAAAAAAAAATTTAAAAAAAAATAAATAAAATGCAAGGTCCAGTCTTCTCTGCCTTAAAGCATTGCTAAGTCCCAGAAATAAGGCCCCTTTATCCCTGTTCCAAGGCTTCTCTCATATATGTTCACAACTATACATTGTGAATGTCTACTTACAAGCCTTTCCCTTCTATTGGACATGAACTCCCTAGGGAAGAGGACTCAGCCTTTTTATTACTATGCTCATTAAGTACTTGGCACATGGTTGGCATTCAGTAAATGTTTCTTGGGTAGGTGAGTAAAGAAGACCCCACTTTTTGAGACTCATGGAGCACTATGATATTGATTTTGGTGGTAAAACTTATTTCTAGCTTGCATTGCATCTTCTTGCCTAGATTGTAACTCTGTTGTACTTGGGCAATGGACAACCCTGATGAATTCTTTACATTTCTTGGCTTAGGACTACAGATGTATCCTACATTGGTTCAGCACTGTTGATACACTACAATTAACAGTATTTCCTGTGAGGTACTGTTGTAGTTGTGCATATGACTAGTCCATCTATTCAATCGTGTCTTTTTTCAAAGGCAGGAGCTGTCTTGTTCATTTGTCTCTCAGTCTCTCTGCATATATTAGTGACATTACAGAAAAAGCATGAGTTAGTATTGGTAGAAGTTTAGGGGCCTGGGCACTCCATGCATATACCCTTTTGTAAAGAGGCGTTTTCCCTTTGGTCTGGTAACTGTGCCTAAATTATTTGAAGCCTATAGGACCTATCCTATAATAAAGTGATATAACTTTTTCATAGCCCAGTGATTTGGATTTAGGTGCAAATGATATGCATGAATGATAAAGCATGATTGATTTTCAGTGATATAGCTAGAGAGGATTGGAGGAAGACTTGTCCTGTGAGACCCAACACATGTATATCTGGGTCCTCCCCATAGAAACTGTAATTCCACCCAAGTTAGTCCTATGAAAGTTTGCCATTTGAATATCAACTGCTTGGAGAAGTTTTCTCTGAATGCCCCATATACCTAGCTTTCACCATCACTCTCCATCCTTAA
Organism: Vulpes lagopus; assembly: GCF_018345385.1. NCBI lineage: Eukaryota > Metazoa > Chordata > Mammalia > Carnivora > Canidae > Vulpes > Vulpes lagopus. The sequence continues at coordinate 77,920,111 of NC_054833.1, forward strand.
CCTGCTCCATTTTTATTTATTCCACTTAATTGTACCACCCCCTTCTCTGTTATATTATTTTTTTTACTTATTATCTATCTCTCTCATTAGAACATCAGCCTAATGAGGGCAGGATCTGCCTCTATTTTGGGCCCTGCTGTGTATCCTGACCTCCTTTAATAGTGCTAGGTACAAGGTAGAAGTCTTTAGAATGTTGTTTTATCCAGAGTGGCCTGAAGTCACAGGGAACTACCCTTCTTTGCTCTTTAATCTGCTGGTAGAACCACATCTTTTCCCTTCCAGAGCCTTTCAGAGACCACAGATGACTCCTATCACCACTCCTGTACCCATGACCCTACCTGCTACTGCACCAGCCTGGGACAGAGGGAACTATGACAATAACTATGCTTCAGATCTCACACTCCTGTTTCTATGGCCACTGGATGTCAGGGAGGCTGCAAGTGGCAATTAAGCTTAGTTTTGTCCATTCATAATTGAAAGGCCTATTTCTCTGTGGAAGAACTCCTTCAGATAAAAAAAGAACCTGTTTTTATGCCTCCTTTCAGGACTAAGGAATGAATCTCTAAATAGTTGGAAAGAAATTCTTGAAACAGATTGAAATATCTTAGTGCATAAAGACTTGCCTTCTATTCTTGACTCTTCCTCTACCAGCTGTATTTATGGACAAATGACCTCACCACCATCCCCTCCCCAAGCCCTCACCACCCTCAGAGGAGCAATAGAGATGGGAGAGCCTTTGCTGTGTAGCTCACAGGAAGAATTAGTCTAAGTGCTGCTTGAAAGAATCAAGGTTCTAATAATCACCCTCGAGATACAACACATTACAGAGCGTATCAGCCAACACATGCCCTAAATTCAAACCAGTTTTCTTCACTCCCTGCAGCTGCTGTCACATATGGTGGTGACCCATAGGGTCTGTCGTGTTGCTGCTACTGATGATGACGATAATGATGATAATCTCTTTTGACTCATTTTTCAGGTGAGATTAACACTATTGAATACTTCCTCTGGAACAGACATTGTGTTAGGCACTCAGCAGGCCTATTCACATTTTCTTCAAAAAATTAGTGTGTCAAAAAATAGGGGTTTCTGGGTGCCTCAGTTAAACATCCAACTCTTGATTTCTTGGCTCAGGTCATAATCTCAGGGTTGTGAGACTGAGCCCAGTGTTAGGCTCTGCATTGGGCATGAAGCCTGTTTAAGATTCTTTCTCTTCCTCTGCCCCTTCCACTCCCCTTCCCCCACTGGCATGCGTGCTCTTCTCTCTCTCTCTCTCTAAAATAAATGAAGTGTGTTATAAAAATAGTAGAGTGCTTGAAGTACATGAATATTAAGTGTATAGCACAGCGAGTTTCTGTGGATGCATACGCTCCTATAACCGGAATAGCAAAATAGACAATATTCCCAGCATCCCAACAGTTTCACTCATGACCCTTCCCACTCAGAACCCCCAGAGGTCTCCACTATCCTGATCACCAGGTAGTTTTGCCTCATCTTGAGCCTCATGTAAATGGAATTATACAGTCTTCTTTGTCTCTGGCTTCTTTTGGTCAACATGACAGTCTGAGATTCCTTCCATGTGCATGTATCATGGTTCATTCTTATCTGTTGACTGAATGAGTCATTAGAGTGAGTCAGACACTGTCTGAAGTGTTTTACATGTATTATCTCACTTAATTCTTTATACTACCCTAAGGTAGGGACCATTATCTTTCTTTCACAGATATGGCTCTGAGAAGTTACATAACTTGCCACAAGTCACAGAGCTATTAAGTGATGGAGAGTCAGTTCTGGTTGCAGAGCTAGAGCTGCCTAGCAAGGGTCAGAACTTGACATGCTTTCAGAATTATATTCAATCAGATTTGTTCCCAGTTTAAACTGAAGGTCATATGATTATTTTGTGGTTATTCACAAAGGGGTTTCTATGGGAACTTTCATTCCATCTGAATATTCCATCAGAACATTTTCACTCCCTTATTGTCAGGGCTTCTCACTCATGCATTTACTGATTTGACTTGCTTGTCTGCCTGTGGCTGTCCTGCTTCAGGACCCAGACCACCTTCTTGGGGCCTCTGCGGGAGGCTGTTTTCTCCAGCATCACCTGCAAGGTTAAGCTGCTTAAGGATATCTTCTTCCTCCTTTCAGGGTGTGATCTTTGATGAAGGAATCAGAAGTACTGCCTTCTGGTTCTGTGGCTACCTTCCCAGTCTGAGTTTGTGGGGGTTTCTAAGGAAACAAAGCTGAAGTAGATTTTTCTCTCCATTCTGGTATAGCCAGACTTGCAGTCCTCCCACCCTTGAATCTCACTCTCTCCCCCTGGTGATGGATGGTCCTCATCTAGGGTGAGCTTGGGGGGTAGGCAGCCTTTGACAGAGCACAGGGGTCTGTGAGACAGGGGCCAAATTGCTGCTTTGGACAGCCCAGGCCTGGCCCCTGGAGCTCACAGGGGTTGCCTATAAACTCATGCGACTTTTCTCTTTTATAAATTCATCCTCTGAATTCATATCTCTGCTCTGTATAGCTTTCCTTCTAAACACAGTATTCACGCCTTTTCCCTCAGGCTCTGAACTAATCCATTACATTTGGCTAAGACATAGACAATAGGTAAATGCCCCCTTGCAGGCTAGAGAATTAAATAGATAATCTGAGCTCTGTTTGGGTCTGTGGCTCAGTGCATGGGGTAATTGGTAAGAGGCTTTGGCTTTCCTTCCTCCATGCAAATGAAGAGAGTAAGTAAAAGCAAAAAAGAGATGGAGATGGAACCTTTCTGAATGCTGGCATTCGAGTCACTATGATAATCAGAATACACAGCTTTCCATTTAACCCTTTGTGAGCTATTGTCCCTTAGCAACTTCTCTTAATCAGTGGAGAGAAACTAGCATTTGCACTGATGGTGCAATGGACTCCTTACCCAGTGTGAGTTCCTTGCATGGTAAACTGTTCCTTGTTCATCACTATCCTCAGTGCCTACGGATGTTAGCTCAGAGTGGACATTTAATCAATATTTCTCAAATGTTTGCATCCTTAGTAGTGTAAAAGTGATTTGTGTTGGGAGCTATACAATGCAGTAGAAAGATCCGGGGTAAATAGATGATGTGCAAACCATTAGCCCTGGTGATTTGAAGGCCCTGCTGGACTTGGTTTTGGATTCCAGCAACTCGGAGTTCACACATGTGGTCCAGATGACTGTGTTCTGGGTTGTTGCCTACCCCCTCTTTATTCATTCTCTATCTTGGGACACCTCAATTTTAAGTTGCCTCTTTTTTTTTAACAAAGCACTCAATTAAGGGGAGTGCTGGTGCCTGTGTCCATGGCTTCTTGGGGCCAGCCACCCAAATACAGTAGCTAGAGCCAAATGAACCCACAGAGGAGGAAGCCACAGATCTTCACAAAGACTGGCCCTGCTGTCAATTGCCATTTCCTCGCGCTGGCCTCAGCATGGCCTCGGAGAGCACAATATACACAAAATTATAATGTTATCACACAGGCTGGTGCCCACGGCGAGGACAGCCACTTAGGAAGGCGCACACCAGGGGCAGGAAGGCACAAAGGCCATTCGGAGGCTGAAGTCAGATGTATTTATATTTTTAGCAGAGGGGGGCTGAAATACAATTTCAATGAAGATTGCATTATGGATTATTACTTGAGAAAGCTTTGGCAAAGGACTAAGGAGAGTCTTTCTTTTCCAAAGGGGGCTTTTTCCTCCACAGGGGTTAAGGGAGATGGGAGGAAAGAGAAAACTGCTGCTTCTATTTTCCGAAGCTGACTTGGGGTTGCTGTAGTGTTAATGTGTGACAGTTTCCTAAGCAAATTTCCATGTGATGTGTGTTTGCGTGTGTGTGTGTGTGTGTGTGTGTGTGTGTGTGTATTTTATTTGAACAACTCCGGCCCCGTTTGGTAGACAGAACAGATGCTGTTACTACCGTTTTACACAGTGGAGACCAAAACTCAAGAAAATGGTGTGCTCACATAATTAGCTAGACCATTATAAAGTCCAAATTTCTTCATATAACTTACAGGGTTTATAAGCAACAGTCATCAATCCAGCTCTTACATCTCACTCTTCCCACTACATTGCCTTCATAGCCAAACCCCTTCCATAGTCAGCTTGCAGGCCTTTAATGTATCATCTTGCACTTTGCACATGCTTTTCCTTCCTGTCCAGCATGCCCTCTCCTTCCTCTGTTTCCTCCTTCTCCTTCAGATGTCACCAAAGAAAGGCTTCCCTGACCTCTCAGGACTGGGTTCCCTGCCCTGTCTGTATGAGACCATGCAGCCTGAGTTCATCCATAAACTCTTCCATGTTTCTCACTGGATTATGGTTCTCTTCTGAAAAACTAACACCCCGAATTGCTCCATTGATTCTGCAAGTGAGTGGGAACAAAATGTATGGGAGGAAAAGGTAAAGGGTTTAGCACACCATGGGAGCCTGGCTGCACTTGAAACACGCCCAGATTGGGAAGGGCTAAGTGACACAGTAAATCAGCTGCCTCAGAGCAACTCAAGCACAAATCACTTTTCTGGGGTTCTAATTTCACTCTTCCACTTAAGGTACCACTTGGGACAAATCACTTTACCTTGCTTGAGCTTTAGTTTTCTCATCCAAAAATAGGTAAGCAGGTGGCAGCTGAAGTAAAATAAGAGTGGTAAAGTATACCATAAGGTAGAACTAGCACTAAATAAATCTTTATTAATATTGTGCAAACATCTCCATGATACTGTTGATGAGTGAAAGTCACATGATCTCATTTGTGTAAAAAAACAGTTATGAGACAAAAGGACTGTAACACCTTTGACACACTCTGAGAACTGAATTTCAGGAGGTACTCTATTCCTTAGAAGACAACAGACAAAAGCAAAGAAAAATACCAACTTCACGGATAGAAAAAAATTCACTGTCAGGAGACATTGTGCTCATTCTCATACAGCTTGAAAGTCTTTCATCTAGAAGTCATTCACTGAATAAATGTTTGCTCACTCTCTGCTGAGCACCTACAATGTGCTAGGCATTGCTGTCATGCCACTCCTATATCTGCCATCATGGCTTTGCTTGCTCTGAGAACCTGGGCCAAAATGCTTGTGCCAGTTATTAACTTATTGGCTTTCGGCTACATACCCATCTTTCTGTACTTGGCTTTGTGATGCTGGGCCTGGGACAAATCCGGATTTCTGCTCCACCTGCTGGATCCCTCTTAGGCTCTGCCAATAGGGAGCGCTAGAGGAAGATGCCATGGCTGGATGGGGGAAGATGAGATTTAACTCCATGCTTGCTTCCTGTTCCTCTTCCTGTTAACCTACAATGGTTTCTCAAGTTCGGCTCTATGGACATTTCAAACTTGGTAATTCTTTGTTGAGGACGTGCTCAATCCTGCAGAATATTTAGCGGCACCCTTCTACTCCTACTAAATTCCAGTAGCAATCCCCCCACAAGTGGTGACTATGAAGCATACCTCCAGACATTGAACAATGATGCTCAGGAGGCAAAAATCACCCTTGCTTTAGAGCCGCTGGCTTAGCATCTAGGAACAGACACTTGTTCACCTCGGAAGCTGCAGTTCCTTCTTGGAGTAGCTGCACACTTCTCAACACTTGCAGACCCAGTTGCAGGCCACATCTCAGGAGACTCTAGCACCAGCCGACCTGTGCCTGTCCTCAAGAGTTGGGCCAGCTCCTGGGGTCCCTCCCATGGGCTCAGCCTCAGCTGAGTAGTGCCCTGAATAGTGTCTCAGTTTTCTAACACCACCCACCCATGGGCCTTCTCCTCTAAGTTTCTAAGTGTTTCTGTTTGTTTCTTAAGTATGGGGGTGATAGCTGCCTCTTGCAACTTCTACCTTCAGGATGCCTTAGAGTTCCTTTTGATCTCTTAGTCACTTAGTTAATAATTCTGTAACTAAACATCTTATTTTTTAATGTTATGTTAAAATAATTAGGAGAGTTATTTTCTCTCGACTGGACTGACTGATAACAGTCTCCCTCTCTTTCCCCCCTCCTTCCCTTCCTCCCTCCCTCCTTCCCTCCCTTTCTTTCTTTTTTTCTTTCTTCTCCTTCCAGTAAACTCCTTCTCCCTTTTAGAGCTTTGACAAATATCATCCTGTTCTGAAGCTTTACGGGTCTTTGCCAGGCAGAGCCAGCCATTATCCTCTCATTCCCCAGCCCTTGGCACAGTGTTTCTCACCTGTGGCCGAGCCTCTTGTGTACATCTCTGTCTCTCCTACTAGAATGTGAACTTCTAAGGGTGAGAACCATCATGTAACACTCATTTCTGCATTTCTAGTACAGTGCTGTGCACATATTCAACCTCGATGTCTAAATGAATGAATAAATATCTGAGGAAGAAAGGAAGGAAGGAAGGAAGGAAGGAAGGAAGGAAGGAAGGAAGAAGGGCGGGCATTACATAAGACTTGTCTATTTCAGACTCAGTCTGGTGCTGTTCCCCCACCCTCCTCACCTTCTGCCTAGATTAAAGTCTCAGCAATTATCAGGATGGACCCTTCTGTATCCCCCCCCCCGCAGTGGCTGGCCCATTGTTTTGTGATGACACCATGACAGCACCTCACTGTGTTGTATTTCTCTTATTTGTATCTCCTTTTTCTCAGGTGATATTAAACTCTTTGAAAATAGAGTTTGTTGGGCATTAAGGTTTTTCTTATTAAATATTTGTTGAATGAATTGCTGGAAGGAACAGGAGAAGGTCTCAAGGGAAAACCCTTGAAGGATTGGGAGGATTTTTAGAAATGAAGTCTTCATCCTTGGTAGTGGTAGTGGCCTGGGGATGGGATGGGGAGATGCAGAGTTGTTTAAGGGATGGTTAACTATTCTAGTTTGGTAGAATGCAAAGCCCATGGAGAGGAAGCTTGGGAGATTGGCCTGCAAACATAAGTAGGATAGAGAGTTTGGATACCCTGAGAGGCAGGTTAGACAGTGTTTGCAGCATTTGTTGGGGAGCTCAGTGGTCCTGGTAGAGAAGAGGCATCATCAGACTCCACGTTTCAGAAGAACGCTCAGGGTGCTAGAGGAGAGGCAGGTGATTGAGTCCATTTGGGAAAAGCTGTGTGCTGCAAAACCCAGCAGGAAGGGTTAACATAGAGAGCAAGCCTCCCACAAGCCTGTCAGTTCTATTCTGTAGGAAGTGGATTCTTTTTGTGGAGGAAAATGAATATTTCACATTATAGACAATGGAGACCAAAAGGAGGTGAGAAAGTGAAAGAATAGGAATGTAACAATTATTCCAGGTTGAAAGATTCAGCTATAGCCCCCCCCCCCCCGCCTGCCTTTTTTCTTTTTGGTCTAATTACCACAGAGTTTTTCAGAATTTGATGTATTTTGTAAGATATGAAAGATAACAAAACTATCTTGGCTTTTAAGCAGACTATGTGCCAGGGCCAAGAGCAGAGTGTAGAATTCAGCTGGGTTCTGCTCCAGGAGGGAGTATGAGTCCATTATAATTTTTAAAAGAAAGAAAATGATAGCAGCTTTGGTGTGACCTGCATCTCATCGTTAGTTAAATGAAGATAATGATATCAGCTTTCCTTTATGTTCTGGGGCTTTTTGGAAAATCAAATAATAAGATGAAGAGTGTAAATCATTAAGTGCCTACAGAATCCATCCATGCATACAGCAAACATGCATTGAGCTTGTCTTATCTGACAGGAATGGTGGTACAGGCATGAATAAGACCCAGTCTCTGTCCTTAGAATCTCCAGGTGGACCGTCCAGCCTGACAGAGGCACTTGGCATGCCATAGGAGAAGGTTAACACAATCCATAAAGGATTGTTACTAATATAACATTTATTAAGGTGGGCTTTGTTCTAATGGCTGCCAAGTTAATGTTTTCAGTCTTCCTAGAAGAATACTCAGAGAAGCAATGCCCTACAGTTGAAAGGAATTGGGCATTGTAGATGAAAAATGAGCCTACATGCTTATCCTCTGCCACTTGATGAGTGTGTGAATTTGGGCAAGTCCTTTTATTCCTCACCTGTATCATAGAAGTAACTATTTCTGTCTAGCTGGGAAGACTACTAAGATCATTGTATCAGCTAACAGATGTTAAAGTGCTTTTAAAACTGTAAAATAGTGTACATACATTGTGGATGCCTTATTAAGAATAATAGGAGGGGGAGACGCCTGTGTGGCTCAGCGGTTGAGTGTCTGCCTTTGGCTCAGGGCATAATCCTAGGGTCCTGGGATCGAGTCCCGCATCAGACTCCCTGCATGGAGACTGCTTCTCCCTTTGCTTGTGTCTCTGCCTCTTTCTTGTCTCTCTGTGTCTCCAATGAATAAATAAAAAAATATTTTTTAAAAAAAGAATAATAGGAGGGGCTCAGTCAGTTAAGTGTCTGATTCCTGGTTTTGGCTCAGGTCATGATCTCAGGGGTGTGTGGGGGGGCTGTGTGGGGCTCCACACTCAGCAGAGAGTCTGATTGAGATTTTTTTGCTCTTGCTCTCCCGCCCCTTCTGATTCTCCCCCCATGCTTGCATACTTTATCACTCTCTCTTAAAAATAAACAAATAGGGGCACCTGGGTGGCTCAGTTGGTTACGAGTCTGCTTTGGCTCAGGCCATGATTCCAGGGTCCTGGGATTGAGCCCCACATTGGGCTCCTTCCTTAGTGGGGAGTCTGCTTCTCCCTTTCCCTCTGCCCCTCCCCCTGCTTGTGCACTCTCTCTCATTCACACACTCTCAAATAAAAAAATTAAATCTTTAAAAAAATAAATAAAATCTAAAAAAACAAGAATAATAGGAGAAATTGGCAATATTGTCTTGCATGGCCATTGTGAATGGTGGTTTAATTAAGGAGAAGGGAATGAGGACTAAAGTGTACACCAAGGAAATGTTTTGTCAGACACTGCAACAGGCATGAATATGATCAGTCTTGTGTCATTTTAATGTGCAATAAGCATAATTCTCCCCACTTTACAATTGAGAAGAGAGAGGCAAATATTTCCTACAGGTTCCTAAGGTATGCATATGGTGCTTAAAAGAGCCAAGAACTGTGCAAGATGTGGCAGTAGGTGATAGCATTCACCTACTTCTCTAGTCCCCACTTCTCCTCCCACTCCCAGTGGCTTTGTTTGGGATTCAGATTCACCCTGACACTTCTCTCATTTTCTCTCTGATGAGACTGTGGTGAAGTCTTTAGGCAGATGCCTGCCCGAGATTCAGTCAGTCCATATACATGGTGAGGAATACAGGGATGATGGAGATCTACCCCGCAGACTGGGGACTACAGCATGTCCCTCTGTGGCCTGCCTCTTTTTCATCAGGGCAGCCCTAGGTGAAATGGAAATGGATAGAAGAGCACTATTGACCTTCTCCCTGTCCCCTCCCAAACCTTTGCACTGGTGAGTCATTTTCACCCTGATATCAACCCGGTTTCTGATTTCCATACCTTTGCATACCCTATTCTCTCCTCCTGGGATATCCTCCTGCTTCTCACATCTCCAACAGGTACCTGCATAGTATTTAAAACCCAGCTTGAGAAATCCATCTCCCCCCACAGTGATGGTTGTTTGCTTCTTTGTCCAACTGTTCCTCCAAGATCCCTCTTTTCCCATTTTATCCAGCTATATTGAACTGTGCATTTGCTTGTCTGTCTTCCTTACTGGAATGAACTCTCTGGGGAAAGGAGTTGCAAATTATTTCCTTCCTTATCCTCGGTGTCTGCCTGATGCTTTTCACATAGTGGGCATTCAGGAACCGTCTGCTGAAAGAAGGCACAAATGAGTGAATGAGCTCGTAAGGCAGTGTGTTCTGGCCAGGGCTATAGACTGTTCTGATGGCCTTGAAGGCATTATCATTTTCTCTTATACAGATTTTCAAGAGAATTGAGACTTTTTGGTTGACTTAGAGAGGCTTACCTTGGGCCTATTTGGTATAGCAAAGCAGGCCTCTCACCCCAAATCCCCCTTTTTCTTAACTTTACCTGTCTGTATTTTACCTAAAGGCAAATCCACTGCCTTGGAGAGTGAGAGTCCAGAAGGAAATCCCTTTGGGCAACTTGCCACATTTTATCTGTGCTCCTTTTTCAATTTTAGCCTGTCATGGAGTTATTTTTGGTAAAGTACTGCTCTGGGGGGAGAAGCTTGGCTGTGAACAGAGGATAGAAAAGACCTGGGAAGCTTCCTTGCTCAGACAAAGGGGATGCTTCACTAACTGCTGTATTCTTTAGTTTGGCCATTGCTTTGGGGTTTTATATGATCATGTAGAGGCTGCAAGTCTGAGCCCTTGGAAGCTTAGTGGGTACTATGGTGGTCTGAATGTTTGTGTCCCACCCCCCACCCCATTGATGTGTTGGAATTCTAATCATCAAAGGTGATAACATTAATAGGTGAGGACTTTGGGAGAGTTAGTCAAGAGGGTTCCACCCATTGAGTAGGACTAGTACCTCCTAAGAGTGGCTCCAGAGAGTTTCCACCATGTGAGGATATAATGAGAAGTCTGTGACCCTAACCTAGACATACTGGCATCCTGATCTTTGACTTCCAGCCTCCAAAACTATGAGCAGTAAATATGTAGTGTCTAACCTACCCATCTGTGGCATTTTGTTATAACAGCCTGAATGGACCAAGACAGGGGGGTATAGTGGAAAATGCATGGGCCTGGAGCCAGGTATACTTGGATTGAAATCTTGGCTCCGCAACCTCCAAGCTATTAAGCATGGGGAAGTTTATAAGCCTGTCTGAAACTTTCTTTGTTTATCTATAAAATGGGATCACTACTACTTATTTTACAGGGATACCTATGTTTTAAAGGTAATGCATTTAAAATGCTTGGTACATAGCAAGCCTTCAATAAATGGAAGCTCTTTGGTCATTGGCTCTTTCCCCTGATATTTGAGTAGCCATTTTCCCCTGAAGAGCATTTAACCTTTCTTTGTGGCTGAAAGCATAACCAAGGAGAGTTGACTTAGTACTGCTATAAAAGGAGTTGTTCCTCTTTCTATTATCCTTTATGTTAGCTACTTTGATTTCAGAACTATTTTAAGATTAAACCCATACTGATTAGTAAAAGCTTGCCCCCCCAAAAAAAACAGAAAAAACAAAAACAGTGAGTACAGGGTGGCTTTTACATGAAGCAAAAGGGTAAGCTTCATGAAAACTTTCTCTTTGGTACAGATCACCTCCCACCTTGTAGCAGAGTGTGTGCTTGCATGTAGCTGTTGGTTTCAACACTCTACCTCCAACTCAGGGTTCCTCCAGGTGCTAGTTTGCCCTGGGGAACTGTTTGAGCTATGTCAGGTTGATGGTTCATGGCCCGAGTACGACTCTCATCAAATTTGGGATCCAAAGCCCTGTATGAACCCAGTTTAGTATTCAGGAAATGTATCCATAGCAGCTGCTGTCAGGGTAACTATCACCAAGGGTAGACAGTTGATGGCTTCCTCCCTGCTATGTGTCTCTCCTAAACAGTATTAAAAATAGCACACTTCCCCATCACCACCCATTTGTAAGACAGAGGGAAGAAAGTCTCTTTTCTCTGCAGAGAGTAGCCCTCATCTCCCAGCCATTATCATCGGGACCTGTGTTCTTACTCCTCCGTGGAGGCAGCCACTATTACAGTTTCTTGTTCACATTGATTTATTCCTAAAACTTGGAACTCTAGGTGCTTACTGCCTGCTGACCAGAGAGAGACAGAGAATGAATAAGTAGATGAAGAGACAAGATGTTTTCGGTTGGTGAGAAATGCAACACAGAAAATGAAAGAGGTGATGTCATGGGGAGTAACGGGGTGGAGGCCGCTGCTATTAGAGTGAGGAAGAACTCTTTGTGGAAGAGACATTTGTGCTGACCTAAATGATGAGAAGAAGTGGGAGGGGAGCATTCCAAACAGTGGAACATCTGGTACCCTGAGACAGGAGAGAAAGAGGTCTATTTGATGATCAGAAGAAAGGTTAGAGGTCTAAGTGTCAAGCACAGGGAGAAAGAGGTAACAAATGAAGTCAGAGAGATAGGTAGAGGTTCCATCCTGTAGGACCTTGCAAAGCCATGATACAGAGCTCAAAATTTATTCTGAGAGAGTAGGAGGCCACTCTCAGTTTTAAGCAAAGGAATAATATAATTTGATGTATGTTTTGAAAAGATCACTCTGGCCACCATATGGAAAATGCTCTATAGGGGTGAGAGAATACAATAAGGAGGCCATGTAGGTGACAGACAATAGTCCTGGCAAAAGGCAACCAGACTAGTGTGTGTGGTTGGTGATGGTGGCAGGTGTGTTGCAGATAGACAGTCAGCCTGCACACAAGGTTGGCCCCAGAATCAGGAGTTTTCCCTGTGCTGGGGAGGCCACTTTGTGGATGTGATGACTCTATACTTTCCCTGGCTTCCTGAACTTCAAACTCTACTTATGTTGGGAACAAAAAGAATAGTAACTTTCTTTGGCACTTTGGACTTGACTTTTTCTTTTCTTTTTTTATTTTTATTTTTATTTTTTTATTTTTATTTTTTGGTCTCCAGCTATAGGGGTCTTAGTGAAAGAACCTGAGCTTTGGAGTGAGGTTGAGCTATATTGGAATCTAGCACTTCCTAGATAGTTGACTGGGTAGCCTTTTAATTTAGTATATCTAGCCCTCAGTTTCCTCAGCTGCAAAATGGACTTGACAATTATGCCTGCATTTTGCAGTCTTAGGCTGGGCAGCAAATGAGGTAGTATTTGTGAAAATATCTAGCATATAATAGGTTCTCAATTAAAGTTATTGGCTTTGATTGTGAATCATCTCCTTCAGCCCTCTGCCCTCCCAGACCAAGATAGGAAGCGAGATGTTTCTACCTAAACTCTACTCTTTAGATCAATGAAGCATGCCAGTGAAAACAGTCATTGCATGAGGAGGTTATAGGTAGACTTGGTTTTCTTTTTCCCTCCTTGCTAAACACTGAGTGTCTTTGAAAGAGCCCCATCCCTCTCTGGACCTCAGTTCCTCATCTGTAAGATGAGTAAACTGGGCTAGGTAGTCTAAGTAACTGTACTGGATAGTGACATGTCTTCATTTGATGCCAGTATTAACTTCAACAGCATCAACCAGCAGCTATGGAACACCCACTTAGGGCCAAACAATGTGCTGTATGCCTCATAAACAGATTATGATATGTTTATATCATATGTAATCTTTAGGAAAGTCCTGTAAAGGGGATGCTTTCATTGTCCCCATTTTACAGATGAGAAACTGAGGCAGGGAAGTGAAAGCATCATGTCTTGCTGACAGTAACAGCTACATTCTGCAAAGTTCCATTCAACATAACTTTTTGGGAGCTCCAAATGTGCCAAGCATTGTGCAAGGCCTTGCAGCTATAGGCAGAGACCTTGCCCTCAAAGAGTCCACACTCCAGAGGTCAGGGGAGCCATGCCAAAGTCTGCTTATTCTTCTACCCTCCCACAGAAGGACACGTTGCTGGGAGGGAATGTCTGCAATGGCATTCCTTGGTATGGGAAGCTCGTTGGGGCCAGCTCCATTCTTTAGTACAGTGTGGTCTTTCTGGATTTAGCAAGTACAGAGATTTCATCTCCTGTCTTCAGAGTCTCCCGCTGTACTCTGAGAACTCACTTCCTCATGGACTTTTGCTTTGCTTCTCTTTTATGTTCTTTTTCAGTGGCACTTATTTCTTTTTCTTTTTTTTTTTTTTAATTAACTTTTATTGGTGTTTAATTTACCAACATACAGAAAAACACCCAGTGCTCATCCCGTCAAGTGTCCACCTCAGTGCCCGTCACCCATTCCCCTCCAACACCCGCCCTCCTCCCCTTCCACCACCCCTAGTTCGTTTCCCCGAGTTAGGAGTCTTTATGTTCTGTCTCCCTTCCTGATATTTCCCAACATTTCTTTTCCCTTCCTTTATATTCCCTTTCACTATTATTCATATTCCCCAAATGAATGAGAACATACACTGTTTGTCCTTCTCCGATTGACTTATTTCACTCAGCATAATACCCTCCAGTTCCATCCACGTTGAAGCAAATGGTGGGTATTTGTCGTTTCTAATTGCTGAGTAATATTCCATTGTATACATAAACCACATCTTCTTTATCCATTCATCTTTCAATGGACACCGAGGCTCCTTCCACAGTTTGGCTATTGTGGCCATTGCTGATAGAAACATCGGGGTGCAGGTGTCCCGACGTTTCATTGCATCTGCTTTTTCTTCACAATTTTGCCTCCTTCTTTTTTTCCTGTGTTAATTGTGGAAGGGAAGTTCAACTACCCACAAGGAGCTCTGTCTGTGGAGGGTTGGCAGTGAGGACTCTCGGCTTGGGCCTGTTGTGGACAAGGTATGAAGAGGTTGCAGGGGCTAGCCCAGAACTGGGAATGAGGACCCTTGGGTTCTTACTTGAGGCTCTACTGCTTACTTCTGGGTGGTCCTGGCCATAACAGCTAACTTAGTAGTGCCTAAGTCTTGTTCCATAGATGATGCTGCTAATAGTGTAGCATCAGTGTGCTTGGGCTCACATCTTAGATTTACCACCTCCCAGTTGTGTGACCTAGTGTAAGTCACCTAACTTCAGTCTTGGTGCATGTAAAATGAGAGCCTACATGAGAGTTGCTACAAATACTAAGTTACATAATCCACGTTAGGCATTCGGCGCAATGCCTGGCATATCGTAAGCTCTGTATAAATCTCAGCTGTCCATAATGACCATGCTGGTTAACTGACTTAATGGATGTAGGAGCATTTGATAAACTATAAAGTACTGTACAAATGTTAGTTATTCTTTGCTATGATTGTTATTTTGAAATAAAAAGGACTTTTGATCATCTTTCCTTGCCAACTCAGTTTTCTTTTTAAAATTTGGATTTTATATTTATCTCACTCAATAATATGCTATTAATATTATATGAACTCCTTCTAGGGCACTATTGTTCCAGAATCTGGGGCGTCGAAGGCCATCCCATGACTCTTTATACACAGAAATGGGAGATCAGCCAAAAGGCTGTGTAATTTCATTTTGCCCTTTGCTTCTTTCATTGAACTTGGTAGTTCACATCTAAATGAGCTGAGTGGCTGAGCTTTGAGTTCTTTCATCAATAGCTCCAGCAAGCCAATGTACATTGTGATTAAAATGCACTGACCCTCCTTGAAGAAGTAAAATGCAACTAAATGGAAGGAAGGAATTCAATGGGGAGGAAAAAGCAGTAAGGAGAAAAGAAATGCTCTGGCAGGACAGCATTCTATTTGCGTGATTAAAATCTGGTTGTGTAAAAAAAATACATTTATAGATACATGGTACTATCAGGGGCAACCTGCAGTAGAAAGGCTCTGGGTTGGGGGCTGTTACCTTTTGTTTTGATGCTATGAGTCTTTCATAAGGAAGGGAAGTAAAGTGAAACCCTTTGCAGTGTTGATATTGGAAGAAAAGTATAATAGCTTATAGGAGAGCTATGTTATTTCAGGCTCTTATTCTAGGTAGTTTTTGTGTTCTAGGGAACAGGATTTTGACCTGCTTTATGTTGGGTCCATACAATAATAAGCACTGTTGTTGCCTGGCTCCTCTACCAGGGCTCTGGGGTGTAGCAGCCTCCATCCTCAATCTGCCAGACAGTGCATCCATGCAAACAGAGGTTGCAGAACTGTCCAACCAAATGCCACCCTTAATACTAAAGAACTGTGGGCAATCAATATTCCAGGAAGTCTCAGAAACAAAGCAGTTATCAACTGATTTGGAATGAACACCTGCTGTTATCAGGAATTATCTTTCTAAGCATTTTATGATGGTTTAACATGCACCAGTGGGGTGAGAAGTGGGCCAGTTTTGTGTACACAGCTCATCTCTATGCTTCACGTTATCTTCTTTTCCACTGTAGATTATTAGTAGTAGCATGTTAGGGGATGTATCATTAAATAATTCCGTTCAGCAAGACATTTACTGAGGGCGGAATTCTACTAGATACGAATAGTTTCCGATTCCTTCCCCTATAGCAATGGTCCTCAAACTTTAGCAGGCTTTCAAATTTCCTAGGGGGCTTGCTAAAACTCAGATTGCTGGGCCTATCACCAGAGTTTCTGACTCAGGTCTTTTTGGAAGCCGGTTTGAGAAGGGAGAACAGCAATAATTTACATTTTCAACAAATCTCCCAGGTGATACTGAGGCTACACCTCCAGGGCCCACTTTGAGAACCAGGGTCTTTTTGAGCTCATGGCTCTTCTCCTAATCAGAAGAGCAGACAATGGAGTCTTATTAAACTCGGGCTATGAGAGATGTTAAGATGGAGGCGTAAAAAAAGTCTCCGGCTGTAGAGAGAGGAGGGTGATTTCCGCACAGATGGGCAACCAGGAAAAGTAAATGGAGGTGGGAGCATGAGAAGGAATTAGGCAGGCAGAGGAAGTTTCTCTGAAATTGAACAGGTAAGGGGGACAGAAAAAAGTATTTTAAGATTAGCCTCCCTTCATTTTCTTCCTTGACCCAGGGAATGAAAGGAAGCAAAGGGTTAGGTCCAAGGAAATCTCCCCTTTGTATTCAAAAACTCCAATTTCTGCTCTCATGTGGGCCAGGAAGGAGAAGGTGATTTAAATGGAAGTTCCCATCTCCTCCAGATCAAGGAGAAAGAAACTCCATTTCCTTCATTCAGAAACAAAACACCATCACTCAGTCCCTGAGGGAACCTCAAAGAAATTAAAAATGGAATTAACAGTTCATCTGGAAACCCTCCTTTTAAAGATCATATGCTTAGCTCACTGTTCCATGAAAACTGTTTTCTGAAACACCAGCTTAACGCCCCTGGTATCATATTTCTGTTTCCTGGTGTCTGACTGCAGGATGAAGGGCAGCCCATGGCAGAAGGAGAGATGAGGTGCAGTGGGAGCTTGGCAGATGAAGATAGTGAGTGTTCCACCCTGCTGTGAACTAGCCAACTATGTGAAGGAGGGATCCAGGCCGCATCACCCAGGGCATGGAGCTGATAGAGGAGGCTCTGAAAGAATGGTGGTAGTGTTGGCTTATGCAGGCTGGTCAAGATTTAGATGGGCAGACAGGGTAGGGGAACATGAGCAATGATATGGGGTCTGACATGAGCCAGACATGTTTTGAGAACTGAGTGGAAGCATGTTTGACTGGAGTTGTGTGAATCCAAGTAGGAAGGTCAACCAAGAAAGAAGGTGGATGGCACTTTCTTGAGTTCCAATGAATTGTCATTTTCTGAATGTGCATGTTATACATATCACATCTCTGCCCCTTTGTGCAGGCTACTCCCTCTGCCTAGAATACCTTTCTATTATCATTCCATAGCATTCCAGTAACCCTCTGCTGGGCTCCCTTGGTGCTTTATATTTCCTTCTAGCATAGCACTCAACATTGGAATTATATGTTTGCTTAACTGTCTCCTTCAGGAATCACTTTTCCATTCATTCAGTCAATCATGTATTCATTTATTTAACAAATACATGATGAGACCTGACCATTTACCAGAAATTCTGCTAGACCTTGGGGACACGAGATAAGTAAGATAAACATAGTGTCCTCCTTTGTGGATATAGGCCTCATAGGCCAGTGGGAAGACAGGTGTTAAATGGGGAAATGCCAAAATGAGGATATTGGAAAGTTTTTTCAGTTCTCCTGTGAACTCCTGAAGGGAGCCAGAGAAGCCAGAGAAATAACAACTGGTCAGAGGGAAGAACATGAACAAAAGGGGGCAGTTTCACTCAGTCTGTGCTACCTTCCTATTGCCATGTTTTAGGTTGTTTAGGTTTTTTCATTATTGTGGTGTTCTTCAGTATGATGGAGGAAGACAAATGGTGTAGATGCCAGCCCTTTGCAGACAGACGATGCCTGGTTATGGCATTGCCTCTTGCAAACTCTGGCAACTATGGCATTTCCACTTGATGTCAGTGCTAAGGATACAGTTGTGACCTAATTCATTGTAGAACACTTAGGGAAGCTAGAACTATAATTCTTCTGTTGAGAGTTGTGTGGCATCTTAACCAAACAATGAGAATTTACCTTGAGAGAGAAAGAACTGGAGATGAGACGGATCAATATTGAAAAAAAAAAAGCATTAAATTTGTAGATATGTGGTAGAGAGTGTGTGGAGTGCACTAATTTTTCAGATGTGCAAAATATGTACAAAATATCACAGGAGTCTCTACTTAAGGGAAATTGGAAACCAAATGGTCCTTGAGAAAGAAGAAAGTGATAACAAGAGCTCCATTATAGAAATTAGAAGATTGTATTTAATAATATAGTTTCCATTTATTGGGAATCTACTATGCACTGGCCACTTTACCTATCTTTGCTGAATTCCCATAACATCCCTGTGAATTAGAGTGTTATCACCATTTTATAGATAGTTTGAATGGAATTAAGTTACCTGTCCAAGGTGACATAGTGAAGTGGTTTGGCCAGGTTCAAACCAAATTAAGCCTCATAGCAAAGTTTAGGGTTTTCATAGATGAAAGATATATCATACTCTTAGTATAGTACTCAGGAAATATCATGAATGACAGCACAAATAACATTTGTGTCGTGTTGGCAGTGGAGGAAAACATGATGAAATCATGGTTTTGACAGAAGAATCTCAAGATGATATACAGGTGGATAAGTGGAGAGGTTTCCATGTTATGGCCCTTCTACCCAGAAAGCATAATGAAGCAGAAGCTGCTAGGTCTACAATTTATGGTTGTTATTGAAGTCTCATTAGAGGAAGAGCCCCAGATTATACATGCTGTAGGTAGAGTTCAAAGGAAGGGAAATATATTCTTATAGGGAAATTCCAGCATAAACACAAGTAACCATCCCTTCACCCATCTGCCTGTCCATCTGCCCATTCATACATCCACCCACCCATCTATGCATCCATCCACCTATCCACCCAGTCTATTCATCTATTCATGCATCGATCCACCCACCCACCTGCCCATATATCTAATCTCTTTAGCATTCTTCACATTTTTCTCTTTCTTTTTCTTTCTTTCCACCATTCCCTATTTTCTAGAGGAGTCTCTCAAACATTACCCTCTTAAATGGTCCTCTTTCTTCCAACTTTCAAACTATTTAACCAGCAGACTGAGTGTCCTAAAAGTGCAGATTTTATTGCATCATCTTCCTGCTCAACGACCTTTAGTGGCACCCCATTTCTCCTAAGATTAAGATCATGTACAAAATGAACCTAGCCTACTTCTTTCCAGCTCAGTGGTCCATCACTACAGCCCACTTATTTCCTAAACTTGGCCCATGCTTCCTTGTTTTTCTAGCTTTACTCAAGCTGTATCTCTCCTTGGAGATGCTCTTTTTGGCTTTCTCCACATTCAGACCTCTACTTTTTCTGGTGGGAATTCTGTTTTGTGAGCCCTTCTCTGAGCCTCACAACAAGGAATTATTCCTTCTTCCATTGGAGTGTAAATTGTTTGGGGGAAGCAGCTTAGTCTAGTATGAGCTTTGAAACCCAAGAGTTCTGGGTAAAAATCTTGGCTCTGTTAACTATCTGTGTGACATTGGAAAAGGTACATACCTATCTGAGTTCAGCTTCTGCATCCATAAATTGAAGGTGGAGAATATGTTACTATCTACCTTATAAACTTATTGCAAGCATTAAGTGTAAACACAAATAAAAATGCATCATTGGTGCTCAACAAATATTTGTGAATGGATAAATATAATCAGGCCAACATTTTACTGGCATTTGCATTATATACTTTAAATGAAATCGTACTATTGCTTTCATGCGGAAAATATTTTTTTTTTCAGAACAGCTAGGGCTGCAGTTTTTTACTAATTTCCAGATATCAGACCACCACTTTCCCATAATCTCTAGCTCAAATACATGCATATGCCATCAGTTCAATATCAGAATGCCTCTGGGCACTTCAGCCTGAAAATAATGGCAAGTCCAAGCCCCAGAGAACCTTTCTCCCATCTGGAATATTCTTCTTCTTTTTAAAAAAGTAACGCTTGGATATGTAGCCTTCTTCTATGGAGTAGAATTCTGGTACAGGTTCACTCTTAAACTGTGTCTAGAGGTAAAATTATGCTACTGGAACAGGCAGGAAGCTTGGAAACTTGGGTATGGTTTGGGACCTTGCTTAGAGTAAATACTTGGCTAAAGTTGACTAGAAAGAAGGACAAACCCATGGATAAATGGATAGTGGGTGGAGGGATGGAGGGTACCTGGAAGACAGACGGATAGAGGATGGATGGTTGGACTGAGATGGATGAATAAATGAAACACTCACTCTATTGGACTCATTAAAAGGTTGAGCAGCAGTGCAATGAGATATGTGGTAGACTAAGAAGCAGGGGAAAAGGCTCTAGGCCAACTTTTGTGGTTACTTTACTATTTATGACCCAAGGCAAGTATTTACAGTTTCTGAAGATCCATTTTCTTATATGTAAAAGAATGGACTTAAACAAGATGTTCTACATGGCCTCTTCTAAGATCATACTCTGAAGTTCTGTGACTCTGTGAAGTAGAAAATAGATCAATATGTGTATTTGTAAACTGGTCTTAAAAATAGAAATAGGTGTACAAACATTGAGTTTTATTGTTTTCTCAGAGATCACAGTGGACGAACACACAGTTTCTGATTCTTAGTTCTGTGCATCTCTCACCATTCTGCCTTATATGTCCTTTCTCACCTCTCCATACTCTCATCAGTTCCTGAGGATCACAATTCCTTATTTATCATCTATAACTAGTAAGGCAGCTTGGAAATAGACTCAGACTCTAGAATCAGACAGATATTAGAATCAAATTCTGGATTATCTATTTATTTGTGGTACTGGGGCCATTTCTTCTCAGGCCCCTTTACCTGTCGAATGGTGTCACCAAATGCTTCACAGTGAGGATTAAAGAGAACAGCTATGTCAGGAAGGTAATAGGTCTTGATAACTCTGATAAATGGAAGTTCCCCATTACCCTCTGCTCTGTGCAGAGAAGATACCAGTTTGCTTCCTGGATGTTCAGAAAGCACTTGTTGAATCAAATGGATTTGTATTCCACCCAGCCTCTGGGTTTTCCTTGTTTTGCAGCTAATGCTTTCAATATATTACTAGTAGAAAATGCAAATGTGAAACTTTGGGAAAGACTTCCACACATTATAAATCTGGTGTTTCAAGAGCATGGCTGTGAATAGTGAGCTGAGCTTTTTCTCTGTGTGGTCTAGCGTTAATGCAGCCCTGAGTATTGGGAGGCTATCAGACCCTGACCTCCCTGGTGTCTGACAGACTGTGGACATTCAGCTGGTGAATGTGGGGTGTGTGGGACACATGTAAATACTGAGGCAGCCTGAGAAGAAACCACAGCTTCAGAATAAGTGATGTCTAATTCGTACTTAAAGTGCTAGGAGGTAAGATGGGTAGCTAGCCAAGAAGGTTCCTCCCCTGTCAGCAATCTTCTTGCATAGGCTGCGTGCATGCTTACCTCACTTTCTACTTTCTAGGGCACTATTACCAGTGAACTTTGAGTTCCAGATGACCTGCTCCCAAATCAATTATCTGAGAGCTGGGCATGGCTAGGTTTTTCTGTGACATCAAATATGCATGCTGCCTTGTTAATCCTTCTCTTTTCCCTCAGCAAGCACTTTGTTTCAGTGATCCAGGCATATGTGACTAGTCTCTAGTGATCCTGATGCTTCTGCCATCCAGCCCTGCATTTTATACATGAGCAAACTGAGCCTCAAAAAATGGTCCCAGGTAACACCAGGAGTTGGTGGCAGAGTTAGGGTTGCACCCCAGGGGTACTGACTCCAAGTCATAACCTCCCTTAGCATTCCACAGCTTATGATTGTCTTCCCAAAGGGTTGAGACAGAAACAGAAACAAGCTGAAAGTTCCTCTCATCTTCTCAAAGTATCTCCTCTGAAACCCCTAGCAGCAATCAAAATTCCCACATCATGTCATTCCTTTCATTTAACACAGCATTCCTCAAAATATGCTCAGCTGATGCTCTATAAAGCAAAAGGGTCTGTGGACAAAAGAGATCAGGAAACCTTGCAAAAATAAGTTCCCCTTTTTAGACTCACAGTACATGATAGCTAGTCAAAGCAGAGTCCTCCTTGGTAAAGAAACCTCATTTGATTTTGTCATCCCATTGTTTCTTAAATTGATTTGTCCACAGAACTTTATTTTCCCTACCTCCTCACCTTTTAACTCCTGTAAATACCTCACAGAACCAAGCGCATGGAATACACTTTGGTAAATGATGATTTAAGACTTGAAAGCCCTCATTTTATATGTATGGTTTGCTTTAGAGAGATCATAGTGATTGTAGAACTTCAGTTTCCAGAGCTTTTTCACACACATTATCCCTTTTGATTTACAACAGCCCTATCAGAGAGATAATGTATTGTCTTCAACAGAGAAACAGACTTAGATGTTTGACAGGAATGAAGATGGAAGATGAGATTGGAGTACAGGTTTCAGACCGCACATTTCATATTCCCCAAATTTTCTAGCCCCTCACTCTACATTAAGACAGCATCCTTAGTTCCCCCTCTATTGGCCAGGCATCTAGACTTTGATTCAATGATAGACTGTCATTTTCCATTCTATGATGAAGGAAAACGAGGCTCAGAAAGGGAAAGTGACATTCCCTGGGTCACATGGCTAGTAGTTAGTCATAGAGCTGGAAGCAGAACCCCAGGGTTCTGAGCAGCCAGTTGAGGTGGAAAATCCTGATGCATTAGGGATGAGAAAGTAAGCCTGGAAAGAAGTGCAGAGCTTGAAGAAAGATTGCTTATTACCAGCGTTGTGAAGAATAATAGCATTCACTGGAGCAACTAAACCAGCTGTCCTTCTGCAGAATCTGGCTGGCAAGTATAGATGGATCAAAGTAGAACACTTGGAAACTTGACAGAGTGACCTACACTTACTTCAGCATTTCAGAAAGTACTTGAGAGCTTTGAATGAAAATAAAAGGTCTCTAAGCAACTAAAAGAGATCAATCAACTAATTGCTCAATTACTCAATAAATGAATCAGTGAAAGAAAGCATATGAGACATATACTATAAACAGGCCCTGGAAACCTGCTGGCAGACAGAAGTAAGACAAGGTCTGCATCTCCTGGAGCTAGAGCCAAGAGTGTGAGAGGAGCATGTAGATAGATAGATAGGATCTCGTGACAGAAGTTATAAAATAAAACTGAGTACATCCGAACCAGACAGGTCAGATTAGGCATTAGGAAGGGAGTCCTGGAACCTGTAATTTTTGAGTAGAGTTTTGAAGGATGAATAGGAGTTAGCGAGGTGATGAAGAAAGTAAGTGAAGGTACTATATTCTCTGTAAAAAAACAAAAACACAATGGCATAAAATAGCAAGTAACCTAGATGTCTTTCCAAAGGTGACCTTGATAGATTAGGATTATGCTTCTCATGCAGACTACACGTAGATCCTCTCAGATCCCTGCTTACATGAGAGAGAGAGGAGCAAGACAATCCACTTTTCTCTATCTATCCATTATCTGTCATCTATCATCAATCGATCTATATACCACACTACTACTCTCTTAAGAAATTTCAGTTATATAACACAGTGTTATTAACTGCAGTTACCATGTTTTGCATTAGATCCTTAGACTTAATTCATCTTAGAGCTAAAAGTTAGTATCCTTTTACCAACCTTTCCCTGTTTTCCCTACCCCCTAGTTTCTGGCGCCACTTTTCTACTTTTTCTCTGTTTCCATGAGTTTGACTTTTTTTCTTTAGACTCCACATATAAATGATGCCATGCAGCATTTATCTTCTCTGACTTATTTCACTTAGCATAATGCCTTCACATTTCATCCATGTTGTCACAAATGGCAAGATGTTCTTTCTTATGGCTGAATAATATTCTATTATATATATGTGTATATATACATATATATTCTATCTATTTATCTATATCTATCTATCTATCTATCTATCATCTATCATCTATCTATCCCTTCTTTTTATACATTCATCTGTTGGTGGACATTTAGGTTGTTTCCATATCTTGGCTGTTGTGAATAGTGCTGCCATGAACATGGGAGTGCAGGCATCCCCTCCATATCCTGTTTTCAGGTAATCACATGGGAAAGAATGAAATTGGACCCCTATTTTTACCATACACAAAAATCAACTCAAAATAGATAAAGATTTTAATGTAAAACTTGAAACCATAAAACTTCTAGAAGAAAACAAGAGGTAAGCTTATTGACATCGGTATTGGTAATGACTCTTTGGATTTGACACAAAAAACAAAGGCAATAAAAGCAAGAGTAGACAATGCACTCTCAAGACCTGTGTTTTGAAAAAGATGGGTCCCTTCCACATAACTAGTCATGGAACTGCTGTGTTTTGTTTTCTCAATGTTCTAGAAAGCTCATAGGCTCAAGCTGAGCTTCAGTGGGCTTCTTCTGCCTCCATCTTGTGTGGAGTCTGGGAGATGGACTTTTTTGGCTGGGGGTGGGGGTGGGGCTCAGAGGTGTCAATAGGCTGGTATATTCCATTCATTTCTTATTACTTCAATAGGAATATTGGCCCTGGTCTAGTGAAGGGGAATACCAGGGCAGCTATGCCAAGAAGATCCTTTGAGATTTTTTCTTTCTGTATAGCATGTTCTATGGAAAAAATGCTAGACTGACTTCATTCCAGAAGCAAGTTAGTTTGATGTTTGAAAGCTCTTTTTTGTAGAAATGTGGAATATAAGAGGGTAGAAAGGTCTTAGATAATTGAGTTCAGTGTTTTGTGAACACCTCTGGTCCTTTCCTCTGGCTCCTCCATGGTGATGGCCTATCCCCTTCTCATTCTTCATGGGGTTTGTAATCCAGATTTTAGATTGCTGGCCTCCCCCACAGCTTAGGTAAGTAAGACTTGCCTCTTTATATTTCTTCACCTCTATAGTGTTCCCATCTATACAGTTGGCTGAGTGTACCAAATCCACATACCTTATGGAAGTCAGAAGAAAAGAATGTATTTAAAGCTCTATAAAAAGTGTGTGTGTGTATATATATATATATATATATATAACATATATAATATATATATATAATTGCTATTTCATTGTAGCATTATCATTTGTATGCTATTCATAGATATTTTTTAAAGAATAAAGGAATTGAATTAAGCCAAGGATTACATATATTGAATTTCTATTTTTTAAGATTTTATTTATTTATTCATAAGAGACACAGAAAGAGAGAGAGGCAGAGACACAGGCAGAGGGAGAAGCAGGCTCCATCCAGGGAGCCTGATGTGGGTCTCCATCCCAGGTCTCCAGGATCACGCCCTGGGCTGAAGGTGGCGCTGAATTGCTGGGCCACCAGGGCTGCCCCATATATTGAATTTCAAATGGGACTAACATTTGTGTATTTTTTAGCACTGAGCTAATTAAAAACCAAATAAATAAGCAAAGCCCATCCAACACAATGAACTCATGCCTAATAGTGCTGAACCTCTCTGCCCTTTAAGACTGTTGAATTTACTCCTGAATGCAGTATGGTTAAATTAATATTTAATTCAATTCAAATACTCAATCTACACTATTTATAATTTTTATCTTTTTTTTTTTACCACATAAATATACTAGAAAAATAAGAAAACCAGGTCTTGAATCCCCCTTGATTCAAATATAATAGTAGTAGTAGTGGTGGTAGTAGCAGTAGTAGTAGTAGTAGTAGTAGTAGTAGTAGTAGTAATAATAATTTTAAAAACAATGATAGATTGAGCCTAGATTCAGAGCCATTGTCACTATATTTTCTGCCTCATACATTGGCAGTGATCTTCTAACTGCTTAGTATGTGCTGGGCCTATTGCTAATTATATAATTAATCTCACTTAACCTTTAGAATGTGGTACTATGAGAAGGTGCCATTATTACTCTTGTGTTATAGATAAGGAAAATAAGATTCAGAGAGGTGAAGACACTTGCCTAGCATGCACAGCTAAAAAGTACCAAGTGGCATCTGAGTACACAGTATACAATCTTAAGCTACAATGCTAGACTGATTCCTGGTGTAAAATATGAAAAGACTCCAAGGAGAAATCACGTGTCCAATATTTCATAAATTATCTGATAGTTATTTTTTTAAGATTTTATTTATTTATTCATGAGAGACACAGAGAGAGAGGCAGAGACACAGGCAGAAGGAGAAGCAGTCTCCCTGTGGGGAGCCTGATGCAGAACTTGATCCTGGGACCCCAGGATCATGATCTGAGCCTAAGGCAGACACTCAACCACTGGGCCACCCAGGTTCCCCTATCTGATGGTTCTTATTATCTAGACCATTGCCTGTAATTAATCAAAAATAGGCAAATTGAAATAGCAGATATTCCAATAATACTTAGGTGGACATGTGTCCTGACAAAGCATAATCATGTAGCCCCATGTAGGAGCTGATGTTAATAATGATGGATTGACTTTTTAAACCATAAATATGGTAGGGAAGTAGGGGAGAGAGTGACATATTGTAGAAAGAACATTTTTTAAAGGTAACTTTTTAGAGTGCTGGTGCTTAAATCCTAATTTGCTTATTTTCATATGAATTTGTGAGTCTGGGTAAATAAGGTCTTATATGTATTATATATTGAAATCTAAGATGATCCAAATAGTCTGATAACATAGTGACCCACGGCTTCAGGGCTACAAGATGATGCCGCATGAACATGCAAATATGAATGCATGTATATATGTGTATATACATGCACACTCACAGTCTATATACATGCACACTCACAGTCTATATACACATTCACAGTAACTGAGAAGTTGACAAGTTACTATGAAAACCTAGATGTCTGCATTACATATTTTGAAATAGACTATGGCATTTCTATCTTTCATTTATTGCTCATGACACTATCTTGCACCAAGGTCGTGTGTGTGCACACATGTACATGTGTGTGCACATGCATGTGCACATGGCTTCATGCAGTACAGTGGGAAAAGAAAGGAATTTGGAATATCTGGATACAAACCTCTGTCCTGCTCCTTACTAGTTGGGTCACTTTGGGCAGTTTGTATGACCCAATGGGGGTCCTGTAAACATGGCTAATCATGGTTTTAGAGGGATTGCTTATCCTGTATGAGGGCCCGCCCACGTTTCCTCAGAGAAAGAAGCTTCTGTTCCATTGGCAGGAAAGGAAAAGTAGGAGCAGAAAACTCCTGCTTTCTCTCTTCTCACTCTTTCATGCCTCTGAATGGACCAGGAATGCCTTTTCTGCCTACCAAGTGTGGGCCAAGAACGTTCAGCATTGTCTGGGAGTTCACGTTTGCATCTGCTTGCAAGGACACACTTGTTCTTCATATGCCCTTATACAGAAGGTTCCTCTATAAGGGAGTCAGGCAGAGGGAAAGTTATAGGAAGCTTGATTCTGGTCACATGCTGGCATTCTCCAGTCCAGCTTCATTAGCAGGAAAGCTGAGAGTTTGATCTCTCCATCTGGTTTTTATATGGATCACTCAACTGGTTCTGGGCTTGGAGGTGTGGTAGGGGTTGGTCATGACTTACAAATATTTCAGTGCTGCACAGGACTGGTATGATGGGTAAGATGAGAACGTAGATATTAAGAACCTAGTACAGTGTGTTGTATGTGGTAGATGTTTGGTGACTGCAGACTTCTCCCATGAATGATTGCAAACTGAACATGGCCCAGCCTGTCTTACAAATGGCTCTTTCCTCCTCTTCCCCCAGTACATAGCACAGGGTTTCAGACATGAGTTGAATAAGATTTTTAAAAGCCAGAAGAGACTTAATGGATTAATCATTCCTTCATTTTCAAGGTGGGACATGGGAGGATCAGAGATGCTAAGTGCCTTGCGTGAGATTTCACAGCTAGTAAGGGCACACCTGGGCTCTAAGCATGTCTCATCGCTCAACACCGCGTGGCTTCACAGAACAAAGGGAACTGTATCTGAGAGCTTTGTCAAGTTAGAATGTTTCCATTTTAATAGAAGAACAAGAGAGCTCCCAAAATACTTTTCTTTTGACCTACTTAACTATTATGCATCTTCCTCCCTCCCCCACTCCCATCACCAATTGTTCCTGTTTGGAAAATTTTGTTATAGTTTATCATTCTGTCTGTGGTTCTGCTTTTAAAGATGTTCTCAGATAGAGTAGGGACTTAAGAAAATATGGCCACAGGAAGCCTGAGAGATCATGAGACCATGTTATATATGTACCTCATCTTTCTGAATGCCTTGACATATTCTAATCCATTTGATGAAATGCAACTGAGGCCAGTGGAAGAGTGATAGAAATTTTTCCATCCTTATGGAGTCCTTTTCTATGGGCCTAAATGATGTCATGGTAATTACTTGCCCTTATGGTTACCAATCAGAGGCCAGTGCTAGGAAGAGATGATGGCCATATTGAGTGTGTATAATTCTTCCTGCCTTGGAGTGAATGGGGTGAATAGTGTTATGAATTCATGATCTCACACATCTTCAGGACAACTAAAAAAAATAGAAGAAAAGCAGACATTTCTACTCTCAATTTATATATAGGAAAGCAGAATGAAGAGAAACTAAGATTTCAAGACATTCTTGTTTCTGTCATTTACTACACTTTGCTATTCTTTTTTGCTTTGAATATTATTTCCCAACCAGATTTTCCTGAAAAAACTTTAGAAAAAATTTCTATTCATTCTCCCAAACCAGCTCCTTAATGAAATTTGCTCCTTCCTTGGTGCTCTCACTGCAATTTCTGTGTCATATTGGATACAATATGTAAGTTATTTTGCTATGATTAATCATTTATATGTCTGTATCTTTCAGAAATGCATTAATATTTAATAACAATCACGAAAAAAAACCTATCTTATCTCCACTTCATAGAATAAGAACATCAGAGAGGTTACATAACTTACTCAAGATCACCTGGTCAGTAAGTGATGGAGTTAATTCTTGAACACAGGGAGGTCAGTCTCCAAAGCCCATTCTTTCAATGATGGGATGAAACTGCCTTTTTAACAACAAATAATCCTGATGTGACAATGCATTTTATCCTTCGTTAATTCCCAGTGCCAATAATTAGTACTGACTTCCGCTGATAGAACAATTTATTATTTACAGAGCATATATATATATATATATATATATATATATATATATATATAATCTCATTCAGTACACATAACAAAGTTGCAAGGTGGGGATTCCTCTACAGTTTTAAAGTTTATTGTTTTACAGTTGAGGAATGGAGTTTCAAAGAAGAGATTTGCCAAAAGCCATCCTGAAATTTTGCAACAGTTAGCAATTTGCAGGAAATAAAACCATATCTCCTAACTCCAAATCCCTTTGCCATGTCCAAACAGTTAATTTAAGTCCACAGTTGGTTTAACATGGAATAGCGGCAAAATTTCTAAATAAATAAACTGTGCATAGTACTTAGGAGATCAACACACTCTCTTTGGTTCCAGATGTCATCAGATTTTTCCTCCTTTGGCCATGGTGTGGTATAGTGAACAGTGCTACATGTCAGAGTCAAGCAAAAGAATCCCAGACCTCAGAATGTGATCAAGAACAGCTATTTTTTATCATGTATTTATCATATTATTGCATGACTTAACTTGGTGTTATAGGGTGGCACTTCTCAGCCCTTTTATTTTTATTCCAACACACCCTGGCCTCACACCTTTGGGAAAATTCAGGGATATATAGAATAATTCTACATGTGAGAAGGATACTATTAGAAGAAATGTTGACTCTTTTATTTACTTTGAAATATCATTTGTTTATTTATCTTTTTTCCCCAAGTTTGGTGTCTTGGAGGAAGCTTCTGACACATCTCACAACCTGTTGGGACCTACCTCGTCATGGATTGCAGTAGTAGAGAATAGAAGGTGACTACAGCAGGGCTTTGTCCTCAAGGAGCTCATAGTTGGCTGGGGCAGGCAGACATGGGCCACTGACTATCATTTAAGACAAGTAGTCCTAGTACTGAGAATCTTTGTACTGGCAGTGCAAAGGAGTGAGGGAGTGTTTTCTGACTAATAAGCAAACTTTGATAGAAAACTGAATATTTAAACTGAATTTTAAGGGCTGAGTGATAGTTTTATTGGTAGTGAGGGAAATTGAGAAAGAAGATGGAGGCATCTTGAACATAATGATACTTTCTATTGGGCCTTCTATTGGGGAATGTTAAGTAGCCCCATTATAACCAGAATAGACATTCCGAAAGAGGAAGAAGGAAATGAGATCTGAGGCACTTGAAAGCCATGCCTTGGTGTTTGGACATGATCCTATAGCCAATGGGTAGCTATTAAAGATATGAAACAGGGACATGATATGATCCAGCTTATATTTTTGGAAGATTACTCTGGCAGCTTTGATCCTATAGTGTCGATTAACATAACCTGGGAAGGAACCTTGCAGTTCAAAGTGGGGAACTAGAAGTGCTGGTTGATGAGCTGAGAAATAAAAAAATCAAAGATCCCATTTTCCTACTTGTGTCAAGTCAAATAAATGGAGCCAGATAAACGTGGAAAAAAATTGAGATAGTAGCAAAATTGCCTGGAAGCAGAATGTTTTTCAAAGTCCCTAATGAGGTGTCAGTGAACCTAACGAGATGAAACTCCCTACCCTACACCTAGTTTTTCACGCTGTCCTTTTCATTCAGTCATAATTAAGTTGTGAAATTGGAATTATATCCTATCATTAAAGACGGAGGCCAGCTCTGCCTGGCTCTTGCTTCTCTGAAGAAGGTAACTCTGAAAAGCACTCTGTTCCATGGCTTCTTCTCTCACTTACACTTCCCCTGATATGGCTGCAGGCAATGGCATCATCATTTTAGATTGTGATTAAGAAGGGCCACGTGGCTCTTTTTCATTGATTTCAGTATTGAATTCCGTCATTCTTAGTTAGGAATTATTAGGCAGCTGAAATTGAAAGCAAAATGTCAGTTTTAGTGCTATTGGCTTGTTAGTGGAAGGGAAGGGTAGGCAAGGGGCAAAGGCATCCACCCTGGGTCAGGCACCATATGGAGCTTTCTAAATATATTGGTACCCCCATTTTATTCTTTCAGGGTGCTACTATGAGAGGGAAGCATTATCCCAATTTGTACAGATGTGGAAACTGAGGCTCACAAGGGGTGTAGGTCTTGTATAAAGTCCACTAGGCTTATTCCAAAGCCATGTTTTCCCTTCTCTACTGTAATAAAGATGTGACTACATCTTTCAAATAAGGTCAACTGAGAGGAGGCTGAGATCCATCAAAGTCTTATGATACCTCATTCACTTTCTTTAAGACATTTTGAGGTCCTTTACTCATTTCTGTAAGAACCCTTTGAAGGGGTATTACCGCTCCTTTTTATGAATGAGCTAATTGTAACTGAGAGAGTCTGAGTGACTTGCCCCAAATTACACAGTTAAGAAGTACACATTGCCCTTCAGGGTGAGATCTCTGTATTCTCAAAAGATGAGGCCAGCAGGGGACATGTGCAGTACTAAAGCCAGCTAGCAATATGAGAGAGAGATGTGTAAGACTGCCTCACTCTGTGTGAGCTCCTGCCATTCTGGAATGTAAAGGTAGTATGAAGGTGGGGATGAAGAGAAAGAACCAGAGGCTTGCTCTGTACAAGGGGCTCTGTACAGCATCAGCCTAGAATCCCAGAGGACTTCTACAATAGCTAACTCACTAAATAAATAAGAACCTCATGCCCCATTCCCAGCAGGACTATTTACATAAACTTACTGAACAGATACATAAAGCAATAACTGGAAAGGTGGCTGCCCCAGGAAGAGCACTGCTGTGAGTCCCCTTGTCCCATTCTTGGATCTATCTCTCTGCTCCCCATTGGGTGGTTCCAGGCCCACCTCTGCTCCAGCTTGCCTGGGAATGACTGCTTCCCTTCTCTACAGCAATACTAGCAAGGCCTTAGGCCTTCAGGTCAAGCCCGTTCTCTCTATTCTGTTCCATCCTAACTAACTCAGTATAGAAATGCAAATGCAGGGTCTGTGATCTCCTGTTTAAAATGTTTAAAATATTAGATGTGTGTCAGAAATTTAGAATGTAAAAAAAAAAGAAAAGAAAAGAAAGAAATTTAGAATGTTTCAGATCTGAGAGAGCCAATATGATATGTATATTAAAGATTAAGTAACACCCCCTGCCAGGCTTGGGGCAGCACCCATAATCAAACACATTAATATTTCTGCAGTAAAACGGGTAATAAATAAAATGAATAAACCCTATAAGCAGCATTCTGTCAATTCAGGTCAGTTTGTACCATTGAATTAATTCAGATCAGTTTAGATTTGCTGCCAAAATGAGTTACACACACACAATTTGGTTTTCAGAGCTTTTCAGATTTTATAATTCAGATAAGAGATTACAGATAAATATTTGTTCAATGCCTACTACTGCTGAAATAGTAGCTCACGGAGATTGGGTGTCTATTATTTACCAGTACTGTACTTAGGAGTTTACAGACATTTACTTTATAGGCTTACCCCTAAGCCTATAAAGAATATGGCGTTACTATCTGCATTTTGCAGTGTAGAGCTGTGCTGTGCAATTAATAGCTACTAGCCACATATGGCTATTTATATCTCAATTAATTAAATTAATTTAAATAATTTTTAAAAATAATAAAATAAAATAATTCAGTTCTTTGTATCATCAAGAGCTTGATAGCCATGTGTGGTAAATGGCTATGTATTGGACTAGCTCTATGTGCCTAGAACCTATCATATTTCATCAGAACAGAAAGTTCTACTGGACAAAATTATCTACATGTTGTACAGTGCAGTGATTATGAACATGGATTCTGAAGCTGTACTGCCCAGAGTCACCATTTCCTAGATATGTAGCACTGGCTAAGTTTCTTTACCTCTTGGCACCTCAGTTTGTTTTGTTTTGTTTTGTTTTTCATCTATAAGGTAAAAAGGTAGAAAAATAGTGTCTGCATGCCTCATTTGTTGTAAGAATTAAATGAGTTAATATATTTAAAGCATTCAGAGCAGTGGCTGGGATGACGTATGTCCTAATAAATATTACACAATATGATTATCATTAAATATGGGAAAATCAAGGCACAGGAAGATATTTTGATTTTTGCCTCCTAAGTCCTGGCTTTCATGCTGAATATGCTACAGCCTATCCAGGCAAGTGTCTCATGAATCTTGACTTCTGTGTTGCTGAGTGAGTGAGTGAATGAATGAATGAATGAATGAGAGGGTCTAAGACTGGTGACCTGGAAGCCAAGAGGCAGGAATAGCTGTGTGATAGCCAGGTCATTAGGGTCAGCCTCAGACCTAGAGACCCCTAATGAACTATAGTTATCCTTTATTGATTCCTCAAATGAAGAATCAATTCTTATCTTTTACTTTCACTTTGTTTCATTTTCCTGTTTCTAATCTTAATTTTTAAAAATCAGCCATTACTAGGCTATTGGAAGGCATTGAACTTGCTGTAAGGGCTATATATTTGAGATGATATGTTGATGCTTCATTGATCATGAATGAAACAGAAATATAGTGGAGCTGCTGCCTAGAAGTCACCCAATGAGGCATTGGCTCACTTTGGGGAGAGTCACCTGCCAGACATGCTGGATAAGGACATGAGCAACACCTCATGTTTGGTATGGACAGAATAGTCATGCTCATGACCTCCAGGCATGGAGTAAAATGGGATGGGGTTCAGTTTCAGTCCTGAACCTAACCTGGGCAGCCATGTCATATCACTTAGGCTTTTTGAACCTCAGTTTCTATCATTTGCAACATGGGATGATTATTCTGATTCTTTATCCTTCACATACTGTCATGAAGACCAAGTACAAAGAAAACACTCTTAATTATAAGTACTGAGTCCACAAGTTACTTATATGCTTTTCTTTTGTAGGGAAAGGAAACTTCTGAGCTTTGGGAGAGGCAGATATACATATCTGGTATACATTAGTAGCTGATATTGCTTATTAAGTGTTGGTCATTATTTTTGTCTTGGTGGAAAAAAATAAATGTGTAATTTACATGTTATTCATATCAATCGATAGATGAACATACCATTTTCAAGGAGCAAATGAGTCTCCTAGTATTGGTACTACTCTTTTGGGGTTTACTGAAAAGAAGACTTGGAGGCCCACCAGAGCAGGCATTATCCTTTACACAGTCTTTTGTCTTATTTATAAGTTTTGAATTTTATATTTTGAATTTTCATTAGTAAGAACTGTCCTCTTTTAAGCTTCTACTTTTCCTTTTATTAAACAATGAGTTATGTTATCATCCCCTCCCACACACAGTCACCAGGAAGCTCATCATTATTTTAATGCTCATTTACAGTTGTCACCTTCTTTCTTTATGTAGTTTTAGAATTAAATAATGAATTATAGAATGAGAAAACAAGTGGAAAAAAGCAGACACTGAAGCCTAGTCTATTTATTTTACAAATGAAGAAGCTGAAAATCTAGGAAGAGCAAGAAGAATGCTCAGGGATTGAGAGCCAATCAGTAGCAGAACTAGGACTAGAATTGCTATTTCCGACTCTGGGCCCATTCATCAGGCAAGTTCTAATCAAATGTTATGTGGTGAGCATTGAAGCAGATCAAGGGAGTTAGATGAGTCTAATGGATATTGGAAGACTTGATGTAACCATCACACCACAGGGATGACCTTGCTAATGGGACCTAAAATACTGGAGGCCCATGGTGACTGTATCAGTTGGGAATGTGTATAGCATCAAACATGGCTCCCAAATAATAGTGATTTAAAAAAATAAAATTTTATATTTCTCTAGTAGGAATAAGCCTGGATATAGGCAGTTATTAGCATCAGTTCATTTGTTCATAGATTTTTTTTTCCCAAGGACTTAGGATCTTTCTATCTTTCTACCTCTTGTTCACAAGATGGTTGTCTCAGTGCCAGGTATCATATTACTATCTAGGAAAGAAGCAGGAAGTAAAGCTAGAGCTTTCTCAGAATTCATTCAGCAGATTTCTACTTCCATTTAATTGTTTGGAACTGTATTACCTGGCCACATCTAAGTTCAAGGAAGATTGGGGAACTGAGAATTTACCCTTTTTGCTTCTATCATTGGGATATATTATTTTTAAAAACTAACAATCAGCAGGGCACAGACATAAACCAATTATAATGGATGCCAACCATGAGTGAGTGGCACAATTGTAATGACACATAAAGCCCAAATATTACCCTTGCCTATGGTAGTGGTGACCAGGGAAAAGAATGTTACGAATGGATGTTCAGTAGATCTCAACAGTGTGTGGTGCAGCCCCATGTTCTACATCAAGGTCAGTGAAGTGTTGTATTTTAGATTTTATGGCTTTATGATAAGTCTTGTAATTACTCAACTCTACCATCATTATGTACAAGCAGTCATAGACAATACATAAATGAACAGGCATGGCTGTGTTTCAATTAAAACTTTATTTACAGGAACAGGCAAGAGGCCAGAGTTGGCCTGTGGGCTGTAGCTGGTTCACCCTATTCTGCATCCCTCTCAACATTACGGATATCCTGGCCTTGAGACAGGAGTACTAGAAGTTGGTTACTTCCAGTTATCTCTCTCTGGGTGGTATCCAAATGGACATTGCCAACATTTTTCCACTCTGGACTAGATAATCCTTCTTCTTGCCCTAATGAATAGAAACCATTTTTTTTTTCTCCTTCGGGCTCAACATACCTTTGCCATCTACCTGCTATAGATAATGACATGGAAATTCAATCTATGTCTCTCAGTTTGGGGGGCACCTTCCTGTATTACCCAAATATTGTCATCTTGAACAATAATAATGCTTGGGAGATTCAATAAAATAATGATTATGAAAGTGCTTTGTCAGCTCCAAAGCAGAACATGAAAACTCCTATTGAGAACAGCCTTCTTATCTATCGATGCTCCCCATGCTTCAAGGACCTTCTATACTTTCCAAGGACTGTTCAAATTTCCTGGCATCACAGCTGCCCCTATTTGAGCACAGCTTATCTTTCTTCCAGCAGCACAGTCTGCTTAGAGAGTGTATTAATTACCATGATAGGGTCATTGAAGTGAGCTCTTCGTTTACAAGAAGCCCCCCAGGGATTTCTGTACACAAACACGTACCTCCGCTCATACACTCTCATTAGACTGAAGTTTTTTGCTGTTCATGATCAGCTTTTGGCAACAGACATTTTATGATGGCAGAGTGGATGATGCAAAGAAAAGCTGGAACTTTCAAGAATTGCATATTTGCTAAGGGCAAATTATTCAGGTCTAATACCAGTCATAGCCTAGCCAGTCACATGGAGTTTGGAAAGCGCACCATTTACCTGGACAGTACATACCACAAGACTGTCCAAACCAGGCTCTTTTGTATTATCCCTAACATGTCCTTCTACCATGTGCCTTCCAACCAATCAACAATGTGGTCCTTTTTCACCAGAATCCTACCCACCCCCTCTTCTTGCTGATTTTTTCTCATTCTTCACTCTTGGTTAGGGCATTAATCCTTCCAGGAAGCATTAAAAAATTTTTTTTAAGTTTCAGAGGTAGAATTTAATGATTCATCAGCTCCATATAATATCCAGTGCTTATTACTTCAAGTGCCTTCCTTAATGCCCATCACCCAATTATAATCCCTTCCCTCACACCTCTCCCCTCCAGCAACCCTCATTTTGTTTCCTAGAGTTCAGCATCTCTTATGGTTTGCCTCCCTCTCTGTTTTAATCTAATTTTATTTTGCCTTCCCTTCCCCTATGCTCATTTGTTTTGTTTCTTAAATTCTATGTATGAGTGAAATAATATGGTATTTTTCTTTCTCTAACTGACTTATTTCACTTAGCATAATACCCTCTAGTTCCATTCACATCATTGCCAATGGTAAGATTTTGGTTTGTTTTTGATGGGTGAATAACATTCCAATATATATATATATATATATATATATATATATATATATATATATATATATGCCACATCTTCTTTATCCATTCATCTATTGATGGAAATCTGGGTTCTCTATATATTTTGGTAGTAGTGGACATTGCTGCTATAAATATTGAGGTGCATGCATCCCTTTAAATCATTGTTTTTTTTTTTTCAAATCATTATGTTTGTATGTTTGGATAAATACCCAGTAATGGAATTGCTGGGTCTTGGGGTAGTTCTATTGTGAACTTTTTGTGGAAACTCCATACTGAAAAAAAAAAAAAACAAAACTCCATACTGTTCTCCAGGGTGGCTACACTAGTTTGCATTCCCACCACCAGTATAAAAGGGTTCCCCTTTCCCAGGAATATTTCTTTACTTCCTATCTCTGTTTTGGGTACCTTCTTCTGTGCCAGGATGTCACCTTCTACAGCATTCATCCCCCTGTACTGTAATTGTATGTTTGCCTGTTTTTCCCATTGGGCTGTGGGTCTGTGAGGACAGAGAACATGTGTATTAATCGTGCCTAGGGTGGGGACTGGTACTTAACTGGAAGTATGTCACCATTTCATCCAACCTTCTTCTCACAGGCAGGGCTGTACCTCAGAGCAGTGGCTTCTCCCTACTTTTAAGAGCTTCAGGGGAAACATACTCCACAACCTTCCAGAGGCTTTTATTTTCCATTTAGGGCATCAGATTTAGATCATAACACCACTTGGAGGGATTGTGGACATACTTTGAGAGCATGTGCATGGTGCCTAATATATCTGCTTGGCTGGGGCATTAGAAAAATCATTAATTTCATTCATTCATTCATTCATTCATTCATTCAGAAAACAATTATTGAGAGCTACTTTGTGCTGGGCAATGCCCTAGAAACGTATTGCCCTAGAACATATTAAAAGTTCTGGTTAATCTTCATCATATATCTGTGAGCTACCTATTCTTATCTCCATTTTACAGAAGAGAAAATAGCCTCAAGAAAGGTTTGGGATCACACAGTAGGAACTTGAAAAAGTATAAAACATACTTCTACTTTCAAGGAACTCATGTCTATTGAGGGAATGTCCATTGATGCATTCATTCATTCACTTATATGAAAAGTATTTACTGAGTGTTTGGTTTGTGTTCAGTACTATTATAGACTCTTGGGATACAGCCATGTACTAGGCAGACTAGAGACTTGCTCTTAAGGAATTTTCATTCCTTCAAAAAGGATGCCAGCAATAAATATGTCAACACTTATGTGAGGAAGACACTAGGCTTGTAAAAGATTGCCTGAGGAGTGTGTTTGGACACCTCACCTCAGTCTTAAGGAAGCTCAGGGAGACAATGCTTGAGCTGAGACCTACAAGTAGGTCTGTGAGGATCTGAGCACAGTACTGGACAGAAGAAACCGTAGGCACCAAAACATTGTGGCTGCATGATAGGGAGATGGTGCAAATGGT
The DNA here is from genome assembly GCF_018345385.1 of Vulpes lagopus. NCBI lineage: Eukaryota > Metazoa > Chordata > Mammalia > Carnivora > Canidae > Vulpes > Vulpes lagopus. Next base: position 77,958,292 of record NC_054833.1, read on the forward strand.
ATGAGTGGATCAGGGGGTAGGATAGGTCCAGAGTTGGGTAGAGACTCATAGGCCATTATAAAGCTTTGGGATTTATGTCAAGTGCAGTGGGATATTACTACAGAATTTTAAGCCATCGAGGACCTGGCCTAGTGTCCCAAAGACCTCTAGCTGCTTTGTGGGGGCAGGATTATAGTTAGATCAAGAGGAGAAGCATGCAGAGTAGTTAGGAGGGAGGGAGACAAGAGGAGGTGGAAGGAAAGATGAGGGAGAGGGGAGGTGAAGGGAAAGGGAGAAGGCAGGGGAAGGGAGGGAAGAAGGAATGGTGCTTGGATTAGGGAGGACTAGTGGAAATGGAGAGAAGGGAATAGATCCAGGATGGTACCAGAAAAATAGAATTTAGTGAGACAAGGGCAGGCACTGAGGTAAGGAACAGGGCTTTCTGCAGTACAAAGGAAAGCACCAAGGAACATTTACACATCCTCTGACCCAGGGTTTCCAAAACTGTGTTCCAAGAAAATGCTATATCCTATGGATGTTAAAAGTTGTTCTTAGATAGAAGATCAGATTCCTTCATTATCAAAGGGGAGGAAAAAAGTCTGGAAAATGCTACATCCTTTGTTGCAGAGTAATGGTGAGAAAATAGTATATCCCAGCCTCTGGGAAACTGTTGGTAATATAATAAAGTCAATTTAACTTGAATGTGACGTTTCTCAAGTTAATTGATCCCAGAACTCCTTTTTCTTAGAACATCTTGTGCTGCGCCAGCATTTCATGGAGAAGGTTCAATGGGACAGGATGATATAAAAGAGCCCTCTTATTTTGTTCAGGGCAAGATGGTAGCCCAGAGAAGGGAAGTGACTTGCCCAAGGTCACACAGCTGGGTGGACCCAGCACCTGGCAGAAACCATAGCTTCTCTGACTTAAGACAGTCTGCTTCTTCTACCCTGGGGTACTATCTGCATCTGCAGAAAAGACTATACTTTGGTAGTAATATGGCCTGACTACAAATAACATGCATTCCTGCCTGCTACATCCACTAAGCACTCTGCCCCACACTCCACCCTCCCAGAAGGGCCCTAACTCAGAAACAGTGATGCGCCTTTCCCTGCCCAAGGTGTCAGGCTTATAAATTCTTACCCTAATGAACAATAGAGAGTTGTAAAAACTGAACACAGAGAGAAATGCAACAGTCACGGTGGCCTGAGGGGTCGAAGCACTATTGAAATATGTCTGCAAACTCCACTCCCCAGTAATACCCTAAATAACAATGGGCTATAATGAGGTTATCATTAATGTCAAATGTAGACTCAGCAAAAGCATTAAAAAAAAAAAAAAAGATTTCACATTCTAAGGGGGCAGTGATGCCACTTGATTGTAATTTTGGGTAAGTTCCTGGGGGATCTGTCCATTGTTGGAAAGAATAAAGAGTGCCTCTGTGTTCTGGCTACAGGGCAAAGAAAGTATTCAGGGTCAGATTTTAAACCAGATTTTGCCATTTGGCAGTTGTGTGTGAATTGCTTAACTTCTCTGGCCTCCATTTCTTACCTATGAGATGGAGATAATATGACCTTGTAGGAGTGATACAAAAAGTAAATTAAATAATGTATGTCAGGTACCTAGCATGCCTGACTCGTTCTAGGCGCTTGGAAAATGAGAACTACTAGAATGATGTATGTGGTTTGATCCTCTTCCGAACACCAGATCTTTCTGATGTCAATTGTCCCAAAGATGCTCTGGTGTTCAGCTATTTATGCACTTAAACTGCAGAGGATACTTTTAATGGCAAATGGTAGAATCCCACATTGAACTAACTTAGACCAAGAAAAAGTATTGTGTTTAGATTATTTATTGTTGAGATTATTAGGTTACCTTATATCAAATGACAAGAGCAGGGTGTAATTTAGCCTCAGAGACAACTAGAGCCTGAGACTCAAATAAAGCCACATTTCTCTCTCTCAACTCTGTGTCTTCATTCTCTTTGATTAACTTCTTAAGTGTGGAGGGGAATGGATGGCTGCCAGTGATCCTTGAGGACTCAGCTTGAAGTTTAAATATCCCAAAGAGAGTCCCTGATAGGCTTAGAATTGGTCATATGCTCACCCCAGGACCAATCACCATGACCACGGTGATGAACATACCAGCCATGATGAGTTTATCACTCATCCCAGGTCGGGAAGATACCAGTATCATTTCATGTCCCAGAGTGGGAGATAAGGATTACTAGGCAGAAAGCTTCAGACATGGGAGTTGTTGGGCAGAACAAAACATGTGTATCTTCAAGACCCCTCACCCCACTTTGAAAGTAAGGTCTTTGTGCGAAATCTAGTGGAGAGCTGCTCTTTTAGTTTGCTCAGCCTCTACCCTGCTGACTGTTGTCAACAATACTGGCCTTTTTGCCAGTGGAGAACTACTCCACTCCTCCTTATGTGCATTGCTTGGGAGTGTAGTCCATCCTTTCTCAAATCTACTCTACTGGCCCTTCAGTATTTTCACATTTTTGGCATAGGTGAGCATCATGTACATTAGGCCAATCAGACTCTAGCTTTTTCCTGAGTGTTTGGTTCTTAAGAGGCATGACTCACTGATTAGAGGAGGAACATTCTGTTCCTAGTCTTAAGAAGTCTGTCCATGAGCTCTCCCTGCTTTGATCCCTAGAGCTTCATGGCTCTCACCCAGCCTAAAAGTCTGATTGTTCAATTCTCTGATTCATTCTAGAGCTACTCTAAGTAATATTCTAGGAAATCCGACTACTCATTTAAGTTAGCTGGAGTTGATTTCTGTTACTTGCAACCGAAGATCCTCAGTAGATGCAGGCAGAGGCTGTGCATTATTCATGTTAATATCCACAATGCTGACACTAGTTCTACCTGGTACACAAATGCCCAGGAAGTATGTGTGGACTTGTCCACTATACAGGTTCCTTTCTTTTATTTTTCCCATCTCTCCTATCCCCTTCCTTTAAAGAAAATTCTAGATCACACCCACTATGCAGAACAGTTAAAAGAGAGATTGAAGAGAGTTCAAATCCTAAATGTTCAGCTTTCACCTTGCTCCTTGAAAAAGTCTGGAATACTGTTTGAAAATCTTTGGATTTGAAGGTGCCTCAGGTCCCTTCCAGCACTCAGGTGCTGCTGTCTGACCACATGCCAGGGCTTCTTTTGAATCCTGTCTGTGTCATCCTCCTTCCACCCAAACCATTTTCTTTATCTCAAGCCTATTCCATTTGGGGACCCCAAAGACATCTTTCTCTAAAGCAGTATCTCTGCCAGTCTCACTCTCAGCTAAATGTTTTATGTACTTGTCATTGGGGAATTTCATACTATTTGGGGCGTTTATATGTCATTAAGCACAAGGCAGCCCAGGTTAATTGAAATTGTTATTTTTGGAATTGAAATTATTTTTTTTATTAATTGAAACTGTTCCCCAGAATAAAAATGTCACATGCTTTGGAGTTAACAATAGCAGCTCTGAAGATTTAAAAGAAGCACATTATGATTGCTGGATCTCAATGCAGGTTTCTGGGTACCACCTCTGAAAATTTGGGTTTAGTATTCTTCCAGTGGGTCCTAGGAATCTGTATTTGTAAAACAGGAAGAACAGCTATGCCAGCATCATTTTGTTCTTATTCTTTTTTTTTTTTTTTTTTTTTTTATTTTTTTTTTTTAATTAACTTTTATTGGTGTTTAATTTACCAACATACAGAAAAACACCCAGTGCTCATCCCGTCAAGTGACCACCTCAGTGCCCGTCACCCATTCCCCTCCAACACCCGCCCTCCTCCCCTTCCACCACCCCTAGTTCGTTTCCCCGAGTTAGGAGTCTTTATGTTCTGTCTCCCTTCCTGATATTTCCCAACATTTCTTTTCCCTTCCTTTATATTCCCTTTCACTATTATTCATATTCCCCAAATGAATGAGAACATACACTGTTTGTCCTTCTCCGATTGACTTATTTCACTCAGCATAATACCCTCCAGTTCCATCCACGTTGAAGCAAATGGTGGGTATTTGTCGTTTCTAATTGCTGAGTAATATTCCATTGTATACATAAACCACATCTTCTTTATCCATTCATCTTTCGATGGACACCGAGGCTCCTTCCACAGTTTGGCTATTGTGGCCATTGCTGATAGAAACATCGGGGTGCAGGTGTCCCGACGTTTCATTGCATCTGAATCTTTGGGGTAAATCCCCAACAGTGCAATTGCTGGGTCGTAGGGCAGGTCTATTTTTAACTCTTTGAGGAACCTCCACACAGTTTTCCAGAGTGGCTGCACCAGTTCACATTCCCACCAACAGTGTAAGAGGGTTCCCTTTTCTCCGCATCCTCTCCAACATTTGTTGTTTCCTGCCTTGTTAATTTTCCCCATTCTCACTGGTGTGAGGTGGTATCTCATTGTGGTTTTGATTTGTATTTCCCTGATGGCAAGTGATGCAGAGCATTTTCTCATGTGCATGTTGGCCATGTCCATGTCTTCCTCTGTGAGAGTTCTCTTCATGTCTTTTGCCCATTTCATGATTGGATTGTTTGTTTCTTTGGTGTTGAGTTTAATAAGTTCTTTATAGATTTTGGAAACTAGCCCTTTATCTGATATGTCATTTGCAAATATCTTCTCCCATTCTGTAGGTTGTCTTTTAGTTTTGTTGACTGTATCCTTTGCTGTGCAAAAGCTTCTTATCTTGATGAAGTCCCAATAGTTCATTTTTGCTTTTGTTTCTTTTGCCTTCGTGGATGTATCTTGCAAGAAGTTACTGTGGCCAAGTTCAAAAAGGGTGTTGCCTGTGTTCTCCTCTAGGATTTTGATGGAATCTTGTCTCACATTTAGATCTCTCATCCATTTTGAGTTTATCTTTGTGTATGGTGAAAGAGAGTGGTCCAGTTTCATTCTTCTGCATGTGGATGTCCAATTTTCCCAGCACCATTTATTGAAGAGACTGTCTTTCTTCCAATGGATAGTCTTTCCTCCTTTATCGAATATTAGATGGCCGTACATTTCAGGGTCCACTTCTGGGTTCTCTATTCTGTTCCATTGATCTATGTGTCTGTTTTTGTGCCAGTACCACACTGTCTTGATGACCACAGCTTTGTAATACAACCTGAAATCTGGCATTGTGATGCCCCCAGCTAAGGTTTTCTTTTTTAAAATTCCCCTGGCTATTCGGGGTCTTTTCTGATTCCACACAAATCTTAAAATAATTTGTTCTAACTCTCTGAAGAAAGTCCATGGTATTTTGATAGGGATTGCATTAAACGTATAAATTGCCCTGGGTAACATTGACATTTTTACAATATTAATTCTGCCAATCCATGAGCATGGAATATTTTTCCATCTCTTTGTGTCTTCCTCAATTTCTTTCAGAAGTGTTCTATAGTTTTTAGGGTATAGATCTTTTACCTCTTTGGTTAGGTTTATTCCTAGGTATCTTATGCTTTTGGGTGCAATTGTAAATGGGATTGACTCCTTAATTTCTCTTTCTTCAGTCTCATTGTTAGTGTATAGAAATGCCATTGATTTCTGGGCATTGATTTTGTATCCTGCCACGCTACCAAATTGCTGTATGAGTTCTAGCAATCTGGGAGTGGAGGCTTTTGGGTTTTCTATGTAGAGTATCATGTCATCGGCGAAGAGGGAGAGTTTGACTTCTTCTTTGCCAATTTGAATGCCTTTAATGTCTTTTTGTTGTCTGATTGCTGAGGCGAGGACTTCCAGAACTATGTTGAACAGCAGTGGTGAGAGTGGACATCCCTGTCTTGTTCCTGATCTTAGGGGAAAGGCTCCCAGTGCTTCCCCATTGAGAATGATATTTGCTGTGGGCTTTTCGTAGATGGCTTTTAAGATGTCGAGGAAAGTTCCCTCTATCCCAACACTCTGAAGGGTTTTGATCAGGAATGGATGCTGTATTTTGTCAAATGCTTTCTCTGCATCTAATGAGAGTATCATATGGTTCTTGGTTTTTCTCTTGCTGATATGATGAATCACATTGATGGTTTTACGAGTGTTGAACCAGCCTTGTGTCCCAGGGATAAATCCTACTTGGTCATGGTGAATAATTTTCTTAATGTGTTGTTGGATCCTATTGGCTAATATCTTGTTGAGAATTTTTGCATCCATGTTCATCAGGGATATTGGTCTGTAATTCTCCTTTTTGGTGGGGTCTTTGTCTGGTTTCGGAATTAAGGTGATGCTGGCCTCATAGAACGAATTTGGAAGTACTCCATCTCTTTCTATCTTTCCAAACAGCTTTAGTAGAATAGGTATGATTTCTTCTTTAAACGTTTGATAGAATTCCCCTGGGAAGCCATCTGGCCCTGGACTCTTGTGTCTTGGGAGGTTTTTGATGACTGCTTCAATTTCCTCCCTGGTTATTGGCCTGTTCAGGTTTTCTATTTCTTCCTGCTCCAGTTTTGGTAGTTTGTGGCTTTCCAGGAATGCGTCCATTTCTTCTAGATTTCCTGATTTATTGGCGTACAGCTGTTCATAATATGTTTTTAAAATCGTTTGTATTTCCTTGGTGTTGGTAGTGATGTCCCCTTTCTCATTCATGATTTTATTAATTTGAGTCTTCTCTCTCTTCTTTTTAATAAGGTTGGCTAATGGTTTATCTATCTTATTAATTCTTTCAAAGAACCAACTCCTGGTTCTGTTGATCTGTTCCACAGTTCTTTTGGTCTCGATATCATTGAGTTCTGCTCGAATTTTAATTAACTCTCTTCTTCTGCTGGGGGTGGGGTCTATTTGTTGCTTTTTCTCTAGTTCCTTTATGTGTAAGGTGAGCTTTTGTATTTGAGATCTTTCCTGTTTTTGAATGTATGCTTGTATTGCGATGTATTTCCCCCTCAGGACTGCTTTTGCTGCATCCCAAAGATTTTGAACGGTTGTATCTTCATTTTCATTAGTTTCCATGAATCTTTTTAATTCTTCCTTAATTTCCTGGTTGACCTTTTCATCTTTTAGCAGGATGGTCCTTAACCTCCACGTGTTTGTGGTCCTTCCATATTTCTTGTTGTGATTAAGTTCTAATTTCAAGGCATTATGGTCTGAGAATATACAGGGGACTATCCCGATCTTTTGGTATCGGTTCAGACCCGATTTGTGACCCAGTATGTGGTCTATTCTGGAGAAAGTTCCATGTGCACTTGAGAAGAATGTGTATTCAGTTGAGTTTGGATGTAAAGTTCTGTAGATATCTGTGAAATCCATCTGGTCCAGTGTATCATTTAAAGCTCTCGTTTCTTTGGAGATATTATGCTTAGAAGACCTATCCAGGGTAGAAAGAGCTAGATTGAAGTCACCAAGTATAAGTGTATTATTATCAAGGTATTTCTTGAGTTTGGTTATTAATTGGTTTAAATATTTGGCAGCTCCCACATTCGGGGCATATATATTGAGGATTGTTAAGTCCTCTTGTTGGATAGATCCTTTGAGTATGAGATAGTGTCCCTCTTCATCTCTCACTATAGTCTTCGGGGTAAATTTTAATTTATCTGATATAAGGATGGAAACCCCTGCTTTCTTTTGAGGACCATTTGAATGGTAAATGGTTCTCCAACCTTTTATTTTCAGGTTGTAAGTGTCCTTCTGTCTAAAATGAGTCTCTTGTAGACAGCAAATAGATGGGTCCTGCTTTTTTATCCAGTCTGAAACCCTGCGCCTTTTGATGGGGTCATTAAGCCCGTTCACATTCAGAGTTACTATTGATAGATATGAGTTTAGTGTCATCATATCTATTCAGTCCTTGTTTTTGTGGATTGTTCCACTGAACTTCTTCTTAAAGGGGAATTTTAAGAGTCCCCCTTAAAATTTCTTGCAGAGCTGGTTTGGAGGTTACATATTCTTTCAGTTCCTGCCTGTCTTGGAAGCTCTTTATCTCTCCTTCCATTTTGAATGAAAGCCTTGCGGGGTAAAGTATTCTTGGTTGCATGTTCTTTTCATTTAGGACCCTGAATATATCCTGCCAGCCCTTTCTGGCCTGCCAGGTCTCTGTGGAGAGGTCTGCTGTTACCCTAATATTCCTCCCCATAAAAGTCAGGGACTTTTTTTCTCTTGCTGCTTTAAGGATCTTCTCCTTATCTTTGGAATTTGCAAGCTTCACTATTAAATGTCGAGGTGTTGAACGGTTTTTGTTGATTTTAGGGGGGGATCTCTCTATTTCCTGGATCTGAATGCCTGTTTCTCTTCCCAGATTCGGAAAGTTTTCAGCTAGGATTTGTTCAAATACATATTCTGGCCCTCTGTCCCTTTCCGCGCCCTCGGGAACCCCAATTAAACGTAGGTTTTTCTTCCTCAGGCTATCATTTATTTCCCTTAATCTATCCTCATGGTCTTTTAATTGCCTGTCTCTTTTTTCCTCAGTTTCCCTCTTTGCCATCAACTTGTCTTCTATGTCACTCACTCGTTCTTCCACCTCGTCAAGCCTCGTCGTTAGGACTTCTAGCTTGGATTGCATCTCATTTAATTGATTTTTAATTTCTGCCTGATTAGATCTAAATTCTGCAGTCATGAAGTCTCTTGAGTCCTTTATGGTTTTTTCTAGAGCCACCAGTAGCTGTAAAATAGTGCTTCTGAATTGGCTTTCTGACATTGAATTGTAATCCATATTTTGTAACTCTGTGGGAGAGTGGGCTGTTTCTGATTCTTTTTTTTGAGGGGTTTTCCTTCTAGTCATTTTGCTCAGTGCAGAGTGGCCAAAAACAAGTTGTATTGGGAAAAGGAGAAAAAGAGAGAGAAGGAAAGAAAAGAGAAAAAGAAAAAAGAGAAAGAAGAAAAAAATAGGGGAAAAAGAGAAGAAAAAGAAAGAAAAAGAAAGAAAGGAGAAAAAAGAAAAAAGGGGGGGTGGGGGAAGCAATCAGAAATCAAGAAGAAAGAGAGAAAAAAAAAGCGCAAAACAAAACAAAAAAAAAAACAAAAACAAAAACAAAAACAAAAAAACAAAAAACAAAAAAAACCACGGGGGAGTATCTTCTGATTCTGTGTAGTTTAAGTCCCTTGACTTCCCTTGGAACTGGTCCGTCTCGCTGGTCTTCTGGGGGAGGGGCCTGCTGTGCTGATTCTCAGGTGTTGGCACTTGGGGGAGCTGCTCTGCCCCTGCCTGGTGCAGGGCTCGGTGGGGGTTGTTGACCCCGTGAGGCCCCGGGAGGAAGCCACAGTGGCGGGGGCAGCTCTGGGACCCTGGATCCAGCCCCCGCAGTAGCTCCGGGGCTCTCCGTCTGCAGGGCCTGGGGCTCCGGGGCGGGGCCGCTGATCTGCTCAGTTCCAGGCAGGAGCGTCCTTGCTGTCGTGGGCCCTCCCGGCCTCTGCCTGTCCCGGGGGAGGCCGGATCCTGGGCTGTGTCCCGGCGCCCTGTGCTCCGGGGCCTGCGCTGTTGGATTCGCGCTCCCGGCGGTGCAGCCCCCTCCGCGGAGCCGCCGCCCGAGCCTCTCCGAGCTGTTCCCGGAGCCGCGCAGCCCCCTCCGCGGAGCCGCCGCCCGAGCCTCTCCGAGCTGTTCCCGGAGCCGCGCAGCCCCCTCCGCGCGGAGCTTCTTCCTCTGCACGAGCCGCCGCCGCTGAGCTGTTCCCGGAGCCGCGCAGCCCCCTCCGCGGAGCCGCCGCCCGAGCCCCTCCGAGCTGTTCCCGGAGCCGCGCAGCCCCCTCCGCGCGGAGCTTCTTCCTCCGCCCGAGCCGCCGCCTCTGAGCTGTTCCCGGAGCCCTGCAGCCCCCTCCGCGGAGCCGCCGCCCGAACCCCTCCGAGCTGCTCCGGGTCCCGCCGAGCGCTGCAGCCCTTAGGGAGCTCGGCGCACTCTCCGGGGCGCAGTTCCTCTGTTACTGTCCCAGGGAGCCCGAGGGCGTCCCCGCCTTTCTGGGGATCCTGCTCCAATTCCCGGGGAGCCCCTTTCCGCGGGGAAGGTTGGTGCAGCTCCTGCTCCTCCGGGACGGGGCTCTCCTGTCCTGGGGACACTCGCCCCGGCCTCAGCCCGGCTCCTCGCGGGGCCCCTCCCCCTTGGAGGCCTTTTGTTTCTTTATTTCTTTTTCCCCGTCTTCCTACCTTGATAGAAGCGCGAACTCTTCTCACTGTAGCGTTCCAGCTGGTCTCTCTTTAAATCTCAGGCCGAATTCGTAGGTTTTCAGGATGATTGGATGGTTTTCTAGGTAATTTGCTGAGGACAGGTGACCTGGAGACCCTACTCCTCCGCCATCTTGCCCCCTTCTCTGTTCTTATTCTTAAATGCAATAATGTACTTAAAGTTCTTAGCCTAGTGCCTGGCTTTATGGTAAGAACTTGATAAGTCAAACAAGTAATATCATTTGTTTATGATATAGAATCCAATGGACTTATTCAGTAGTGATTCAGGCAACTGTTGAAATGAACAACCCACCTCTGGTACATTAGTTCAAGATCGCTGTCATCTCACAGCTGTGCCATTACCACAGACAGCTCTTCCTCCAACTGATTTCCCTGACTTCAGTTTCCTTGTCTGAGTTCATTCTCAAAAGAGCAGTTATTGTACTAAAAATAAAATTCAAGAGTGCCACCTTCTACTGAAAGTCCCTCCATGCCCCACACCTCATAGCTTTTGGAAGGAAGTCTAAACTTCTGACCTGTCATCTGCAGTCTTACCGTGGGTTCCTCCCTGACAACAACTTTCTACTTCATCTCTCACTCACCATAGTCTAGCCACACTGAACAAACTGTGGGTCCCCCACTGCCTCATGCTCACTCCCCTCCTCTGACTTTACTCATTTGGTTCCCTCAGCCTGAAACATGCTAGACCCTGTTTTGCCTGGGCAAAAGCCCTCCAGGTCTCCTTTTGGCCACTACTCTTCTGTGAAATCCTTCCTGTTTCCCCAAAGGCTGGGTATGATTCCTTTTTACGTGCTGTCCCTGAATCCTGTATCTCTACTGTCACACACTTATCACACTCTGTTGAAATTATCTGGGTACTTTCTAAGTCCTCCACTAGGTGTTGAGCTCCAGGAGGCAAGGACCCTGTCTTTGAGACTTGGATGCCCCTTAGTCTTAAAGGCCCAACACAATGCTTAGCACAAAGTGAGTGCAAGTGCTCAATAAATGCTTGGGAAGGGAGGAAGGAAGGTGGGATGCTAGGAAGGAAGGGACAGGACAGAACAAGGAAAGAAGGAAAGATGGGAAGGAGGGAGGAAGGGAGGGAGGGGGAAGGGAAGGGAGGACGGAAGGAAGGGAGGACGGAAGGAAGGGAGGACGGAAGGAAGGAAGGAAAAGAAGAGAATTTATTTTAGCTTGCCTCTAGGCCGTGATGGAAGGTACAAAGGCCAGGATTCAGCTCTACAGAGAAAATAACTTCTAAGAGTTAGGTAGAGTCATTCTCAGCAGGATGCTTTAGTTCAAGATAGGGCCTCTCTCCTGGAAGACACCCATGGCATAAAAGAAGTGTCACCAGATTCATATAGGAAAACCACATTTTCAACATTGCCCCATCATTGAAAGTTCTATGGGGTTTGCAAGTCACTTTATTGTTCTGAGTCTTCAGTGTTGTCATTTTTCATGGAGCTAATAATGCCTACTCCAAGTAGCTCTTTGGAGGATGAGATAAGAAACTATTTAAAGTGCTTTGCAAACTGCGAAGTTGTATTCTTTTGTGCCGGGCTCTGAGCTCCTTGATTTGATGCGGCTCACCTCTGTTTTCCCAGTGCCAGGTACATTGAAAATGCTAGGTGAAGTTTTGTTGAATAAATAGGCCACTTAATAAAAGGATGACTGAACAAGTAAGTGGATATGGAAAGTCTGCAACATTAGGTTGCCTAAGCAGAAAATGACAGAGAGGCTGAGAATAGCCTTGCTGAGATAAGTTGAGTATACATGTTTTTTCTTTCCTTCTCCGTGGAAAGTTCCTTGAAGTGGGGACTATTTCCTGACCACTCTTAAATGAGTGCCTTCCATACCCTTAGTCACTGTTTAAGTAACACTTAGAAGCTTGTGAATTGTCCACCATGTTATAATTTTCCAGTGGTCCAAGGTAGGTACATACCACCAGCCCCATTTTACAGATGAAGAAACAGGGTCAGAGATGTTTAAGTGAACAGCCCATGTTTGCATGACTGACAAGGGAACAATCCAGGACAAGAACCCATATTTTCTTGCTCTATGTCCAGTGCTTATTTGTTTCTACCAGTGAATTTGTCTCTTTGCCAGCTGGTCTCCCATGTCAGCTGTGTCTCTGATATGAAATGGCATATGCACACACCCAGACATCCTAGGTCCTAGAAACAGTGGCAGCCCCATGTTGATGAGTGGTAACGAAGTCCAGCAAAGAAGATCCTTCCCATCTTCTGCTGCTGGTGAATGTTTATAGATGGAGTCTTGCTTTTAACTGAATGAGATTTAATTTTAAAATGCATTCAATTATTTTTAAGCCCAGGGGGCGTTTAGAAATGACCATTGCTGAACACCAAAACTAGGAATGTTCCATGACCTTGTGACTCTGCCTTCTTCACCAGCCATCTTTTTCAGGGCTTGATCTCACACGGGAGTGCCAAAGCACAAAATTTATAGAGTCCTCAGAGTTTTTGTGGTCGCAAATCACAAGACTTTATCAAACAGAAAGGGAAGCTTGCCTTGGAGGGTGAGAACATACTTTTCAGACATAGCGATGGGAATACAAACAGGCCAATTCAATTTCTTTTGGGGTCATGGTTTGTAGCTTTATTGAATGTGTGACATTCCTTCTGGAAAGTCCATGGGATGTTTTCACTTTAGAGAATAATTTCTACATCCCATTCGACACCAAGAAATGGGTAATTATTATATCACTTGGTGGTTATTTATCACAGTTTGAATGGAAATAAATTACTTCAAAGTGAAATCACGCTACATGGTTACCTGTCTGCCCTATTAATCTTTCATTTAATTTTCTTTATTTTAATGTGCATACCAATGTTGGCGACCTGTCTCATCTGTCTCCCTCAAAATTCCTTACAATGGATTTAAATATGTTAAGAGAAGTTAAATAAATGGGTTAAGGGAAGGCTTGGGATTTGGGAAATGGGGGCTTAGCTGAGAGCAGTCATTTATTTCTGAATTGGCCCTCTCACCTCCCATGCAATAGGAGCATACTGGAAATAAAAAAAAATGGGTAAAACACGTGGATATCCTGCAATAGACCAACTACTTAGGGCACAAGTGGTGGTGACTACATTTTCTGGACCTAGCACTATTCACGCTGCTCACTTTGGCAATTTCGCCCAGTGATTTCATTTTACCCACTAACATTCACAAAGTAGCACTGTTTTTCTGTCACTTTAAGAGCATAAAATTAGTCTTCCGCAAGCCTTCCTCTTTCTATCCTTGTCATCTAAACTAAAACTCTAGATGAAAGGGCTTGTGTACTTCAATTTGACAAAAACGAATTGGTGACCCTCTAAACCCCACATATTGGGATATGAAGGTTCTTTCTCTGAGGGGTTCACAGTCCAGTGAGGGGGACTTCTCTGTTTTATTTCCCTCTTTCTGCTTACCACATTGATGAAAGGAGACATCTGCTGTATTAGGAATATTTCTAGATAAGACTTCCTGAAGCAGAAGGGTCTGAAGTAAGACAGCCCAGCATGGGACACAGGAAGAGATTTGTTGTTGTTCCCAAGAAGGAGCAAAAGTGAGAGGGTGGAGGAGCCAAGACATGACCCCAGCATGGAAATGCCCAGCCAAGACACTAGGACCCAATTTAACAATGAGTGGGGCCATAAGGAAAACCAACAGAGGGGGCAGCTCAAGGAAAAATGGAGACAGAGGTGTAGATTTGGGAGCATGAGGTAGGGCCCAAACCATGGCTAGGTGCAACAGGAACTGGCCTCAATAGCTCAAGCTTAGGAGGTACCAATAATTCAGTAACTAAGTAATATTTGAATGAAAGTTTTTTTTTTTTAAATCACAATTAATGCCGTAAGTTCCATGATGACCACATTATCAAAACTTGAAGTGAAGGCAAGATCAGCAACTATGCCTCTATGAAGGCATAGATCAGTGCTATGTGGAGTCATATTGGAGCCTGAGGCAAAAGAAAAAAAAATCAGTGATATTGATCCTGTCTTTATTTAATGATTTCACATCTATTTAAGCGGGTTTTTGTTTTGTTTTCAATTTTAATTTTGTTTGGATGGGGAGAGAGAGAGAGAGAAAGTGAGAACTCAAGCAGAGGGGCATGCAGAGGGAGAGAGAAAGAAAGAATCCTAAGCAGTCTCCATGACCAACCAGCACAGAGCCCAATGCAGGGTCAGATCGCATGATCCTGAGATCAGGACCTGAGCCAAAATCAAGAGTTGGCAACATAAACCAACGGAGCCACTCAGGCCCCCTATTAAATGTTGTAAGTAGTTTTATTGGACCAAAGCAATGCCCACTCATGTACATATTATCTATGGCTTCCTTTGAGCTATAACACAGAGTTTGAATAGTTGCAACAGAAGTTGTATAGCCCACAAAACCTGAAATATTTACACTGAGGCCCTTTACAGAAGAGGTTTGCTACCTCTTATGCTAGATGATCACTGGGCTCCCTTCTGGTTTTCAGTTGACTTAATTAGTTACTTTTGAGGCAATATGGACCCTAGACTTTAAAAGTATTTCATTGTATGTTTTTTAGACATTGCATGTTGTGTTACATTAGATAAACTTTGACAGAAGGCCTGTGGTGCATTACGTGTCACATGAGGTCTTAGGTGATAGTTTGGTACATTCAGCCCTATCTTCTCTTCCCCCTTACTAGAACTGTGAGCTTCTTAAAGATCCATGATGGTATTCACTCAGGATTTCCTGAATTTATCTGGATTGATCACCAGCAGTTATCAGCCTGGGTCAGTAGGTCTCCCTAGGAGGTATCTGGAAATATGCTGGATGGTTTTGGTTCCACTGTGTTTAATTCACTACTGGAAAGCAATGGGCAAGAATTAGGAATTCTGAACAATTCACAATATGCAGAACAGTTTCATCTAATGAAAAATCATCCCTCCTCAAATGTCAGCAGAATGACTAAAAAACACTCCACAACCTTTTTTTCCTGCAAATAACCCCTGTCCTCTGCCTTTATCTGTTGCCAATTTTTGCATCCTTTTCCTGAGGATACCGCAAAATTCTATTTTTTGCATAATGATGTACCACTTTAATGGAAATGCTGGCTTCAGGAAATATGAAAATGACTGGTTGAAAGGCTTTGAATGATACTTACCAGGCTTTTCAGTTCTATTTTTATTGAGTTGTATGTATTCTGATTCATTAAATTCATTAAAGGGGGAAAAAGGCCTATGGAAATATGGGCATCTTTCTATTTCCCATCATTATTCATGAAACATAGAATTTTCTTGTTCCAGGAAAAAAAATCCTTTTGGTAAATTGACCTCTCTGAATTTTCTGGAAAAGTCCTCTTAGAGAATGTCCTCATCTAAGATCTTGCTCTAAAAAGAGGAGTTGACCATCTCTGGATTAGAAAATGTGGAGCCAGGAGAAACCAGCTCATTAGAAGTGGTTCTAGTATTTTCGGGAAGGCAACAGATTGGTTCATGATACCTACAACTGCCAGTGTTGTTTTAAAGCTGCCAACCCTCTAAAGACAAGTGCTTTCTGGAGTCCAGCTTGATCATATTCTCTTCTTCTCTATTTATCTTCTCTTTCTTCTTTCCATCAGGAAACTGCCCCTTCCTCAGTTGCACTGAACAGCACACAAGTGCATTCTGTGTACCATTGTGGGAGGGAGGCTGTAGGCTTTTACCTACAGCCCTGATTAACAGGGTTGGATTGCCCGCTCCACCACTGACTAGCTGTGTAGCTTTGGGGAAGTGACTTACCCATTCTGTGTCTCACTATCCTCTGTTCTACATTGGCAATTAAGTATTAAGTAAATTAATACATGAAAAGCCCTTAGGGAGAGAATCTGCCATATGGGTAAATGTGGAGTGAAGATGGAGAAACCAGCACTCAGCCACTGTGAAGAGCAGGGCTGATAGGCAGGACTTTACACCTCCAGCTGCTCCCTCAAATGCCCCCTGTATTTACTCTTCTGTTTGTGATTCTATTAAAAAATACCTTCAATTTGCTGATCTTTTTATATTCACTATATATACAGATAGAGAAACTAAGTTGCACAGAAGGAAAGTGACTTGCCTTAAGTCATGTATCATGTTAGTGATAAGTTGTTAATATTTGTTAATGCTTAATATGTGCCGGGCACTGTCCTGGGTCTCAAGTTCAAAACATTGCATAGGCACCTCCATGTATTTTTTCTTTTTTTTTTAAAGACAAATAGGGCCCCATAGTCACTATTCAGCTAACTCCACTTAAGCCCCGCCAGGGCATTTCAGTGTTGGTCTCACTCTCTGGTCTGAGCTGTTCACCTTGTTTCATCCTGAATGCCTCTTCTCATATTGATTGGATCCCCTTATTGACCTGATGACTGATCTTCCTGTTTGCAACCTCACACAGAGCCAACACTTGCTATTGTTTCCCCTGCTCTGATCTCTCATTTTCATCCCTCATCTAAGTTTTCTCTCCCTCTTTGATGTTGATGTTTTGCATACAGCAGGCAAAGACCTTACTCCACTCTTTTGGTTCCCAAAGACCCTTAACCTCAAGGTCAGGGCCTACACTACATACATTCATGCATTTAGTCAATATTATGGTGCACCTACTTTGTGCCAGACATGTGCAAGTTATGGGGGATATAGTAGTGAACCAAACACAGAAAAATTCCTGCCTTCACTGGAGCTTGTATCTTCATGGGTGGTGATATTCAATAATCAAAATAAATTGGTAAAACACATAGTATGACAGATGGCTATAAATGTTATAGGGATGGAAACAGTTTGGCAGTTCCTCAAAAAGTTAAACATAGAATTATCATATGATCCAGCAATTTCAATTCTAGGTATATACCCCAAAGAATCAAAAGCAGACTCAAACAGATAGTTGCACACACATGTTTATAGCCACATTGTTCACAAGAGCCAAATGGCTGAAACAACTCAAATGGACATTGGAAGATGAATGGATAAACAACACACACACACACACACACACACACACACACACACAGTGGAATAATATACAACCTTAAAAAGGAATGAAAATCTGACACATGCTACAATATTGATAAACTCTGAAGACATTATATTAAGTGAAATAAGCCACACACAAAAAGGCAAGCATCTTATGATTCCACTTATTCCAGACATCTAGAATAAGCAAATTCCTAAAAACAGAAAGTATAATAGTGGTTGCCAGGGGTCAGGAAAGAGAAGATAGAGATTTATTGTGTAATAGGTACAGAGTTTCTGTTTGGGATGATAAAAAAAATTCTACAAGTGGGTAGTGATGAGGATTTCCCAACCTGGTGAATGCACTTAATACCACCCATTTGTATATTTAAAGAAAAGGTTACAATAGTAAATTTTATGTTAAATACATTTTACCATAAGAAATGTAAAAAAAATACTATGGGGGAAAAGAAAGCTTGAAAGGGAGGCAGGTATGTGAGGCTTGATTTTAAAGATTTAGCTATTTATTTATTCTAGAGAGAGAAAGAGAGTGCACGGGACCGCAACCTCAAACAGGGGGAGGGGCAGAGGAAGAGGAAGAGACAATCCACAAGCTGAGTGTGGAGCCTGGGGCAGGAGGCAGGGGAGCTGTATCCCAGGACACTGAGATCATGACATGAGCTGAAATCAAGAGCCAGTCACTTAACTGACAACCATCCTGGTGCCCCACATGGGGGTTAATTTTAAAAGAAAGGGATTGCTGGGGAGATGGCACTTTTATATAGACTGGAAGAAGTGACCTCTGTGGCTCTCTGGGGAAAGCATGTCCCAAGGAAAGGGGACCCCTCCAACATGAAGGGGCTGCATGGTAAGATTGACACAACAAACTCAAGTTTCTGTGTTTTGTGATGGGGATAATAAAACCTATCTCAATTGATGTTATGAGGATTCAGTGAAATAATGCACCAGAAATTCTTCTGGATGGGGCCTGGGGCCAGGCTGATCCTTAGCCATGGTGTGAACCCAGCTATCCCTGGGTTTATGGACAACATATGCTGTGATAGGTTTGTTTGGCGCCTATGCTCTATGGGTTGTTAAGTATTTTGCCATCACCCCTGGCTTATGCTTAGAGTAAGTGCCAAATAAATAATAATTTTTTCCTGGCTCCTTGATCTTGATATGGGCAGTATTAAAATGTGTGAAAACAGTGAACATGGTCCTTGGCACATTGATGGTAATCAGTAAATGTTAGTTTTCTCCATTCAACCATCAGTTGTTCTTTTATTCACCAGAAATAAATAGACAGAGTCCCTGTTTTCAAGGTGTGCATTATCTTAATCACCAGGCAGTCTAGCAAAACATGCAGGTGAGGGTTTAGTCTATCCCTGGAGACTTGGGAAGGGAGGGGATGTAGCCAGGAGTGCAGGGGATGGCCTGGCAGAGGATGGGGACTCCAGCTAAGTCTCTCAGCCAGCTGGGATTGGGGTATGTGGTCAGGGAAGGGAGTATACACCAGCACTGTGGTGGGGCTCTGCTTTGTGGTTGGAAAGCATGAGGTACGACTGTGGGCAAGCATTTGCTCCAGTGGAATTTCGCCAGCCATGTTGATAGTGCTATAGCACCTTGTGAAATACTCATTTCTGAGGAACTGAGTAGGAATTGTGCTGTATCTTTTTCATTTGCTCCTTCATAGCTTCTCTTCTTCCTTCTGCACCCTGCTCTGTGCCTCAGGGGCTGCCTTGTGTGGGCCACATCTAACATCAATCAGCTTCCTTGCCCATTGTATGAGTTTTCTGGGGCTGCCATAACAAAACACCACAGAGTGGTGTTTAACAGCAGGAAGTTATTTTCTCACCTTTCTGGAGGCTGTAAGCCTAAGATCAAAGTGTGGCAAGGTTGGTTTCCTCAGGGACCTCAGTTTCCTGCCGATGGCCATCTTCTCCGTGTCTTCACACAGTCTTCCTTCTGTATGTGTCTTTGTCCAAATTCCCTTTTTTTTTTTAAAAAAGTAAATACACCAGTCATATTGGATCAGGGCCTACCCTAATGGCCCTATTTTAACCTATTTATATCTTTAAAGGACCTATCTCTATATTTGGATCCATTCTGAGGTACTGGGGATTAGGGCTTCAACATGTAACTTTCAGGGAATGCAATTCAGCCCATAACACCCTCAAACTTTGGTTGGGTTTGGCCAATGGGGAGCATTAACAGGAGGCTAGAGGATGCATGGGAATGAGTTTGGGTATTTATTTCCCTGGTTGCTGTCCTATGGTGTCAATAAGGACTAAACACCACAATCCTGTCAGGTAGCCCTCTCTCTACAGCCTCCCACTTCCCCAAGCATACCCTTTCCAGAGTCCTGTGAACACTCCTCCTGCTCCTTCAGAAGAAGGCTGAGGATAGTGCCCAGTAATTACTATACCTGGTGATTGTCCTTTACCCATCCTATACATTGGTCAGTAGGCCTTTTACTAAACTCTCCTCCATTTGTCCAATCTGAGTGTGCCATCTGATTCCCTCTGAGATGCTGACTGGGGCGGGGGGGGGGGTAAGGAGGGACTCAGGGAGGAAAGAGTTCACACTAGTTCTCATGCTGAACTTCACAAGCAAAGGAGGTAGCTTCCGTGGACTTGCATAGACCTTGATTTCTTGGAGCTCTTTGTGGCATCCTCTGCTGATTGCTTTCTCCACTGAATCCAGAGTCACTATGGAGCAGTAGAAGGAGCAGAAGGATTTGAATAGTAAAGCTCTGGCCTGAGAGCCAACTCCTTCCCACAGCACAGGATGACAGTGAGCAGGTCCTTGTCTCTGATCCTTTCGTTTCCAAAACCATAAAATTTAATAGAAGCCTCAAAAATTTTGTTGTGAGGGATTGACTACATTAAATGAGAGAGCACATGTTCAATAAATGTTTCATTTTTCTTTCCTAAATAGAGTCTCTAGTGTAACTCTATTTTGGAAAGCCCTGTGGGGATCCTAAAGCAAGGAAAGAGCTCCAGAGTCAGGCATAAAGGACAGGATGAGTCACAGCTAGACTTCCGGCTAGGTGGCTTTCTAGTCATATCTCTATTCTCTGCCCTGCTTCCCCATCCCATCGTGGCCACCGGAGTGCAGACATTGGCCACCTCTTCAGCTTCCTCTGGTGCCCAACTAACTTGTCCTCTGACATCCATCACCCTGGCTTCTTGATGTTTCTTTCACCTTCCACACTCTTTGCCTCAAGGCATCTATGCTCATCGCCTTTTGTCTGGGAGACTCCTCTCACCCTCTACCTGGTGAATTCCTGCTTATCCTTGTGAACTGGATGCCAACAGTTTTTCCCCAGGGAAAGCCTCCCTGATACCCCCCTTCCCCACAAGGATCAGATCCCCCACTACAGGTTTTCTAGTCTCTTGCAACTTCTCCATCATATCATTAGATTTGTGCTTAAGCCTATCACTTAAAATTAATGGTTCACCTCTTATATTTCCCATTACATGGAGCTCCATGAGGGTGGGGGTTGTGTCTCTCTTATAACAGTCATGATGATGTATAAAGAGGAGGCTGCCTAGGGGTCCGTTCAGATTTAGCACTTGCCAACCATGTGATTTTGAGCATGTTACTCTCTGTGCCTCAGTTTCCTTATTTGTAAAATGGGAATAAGATTAGTACCTATGTCAGAGGGTTATCGTGAATGTTAAGTGTGTTAATAAACGTAAAGCTTGCATTCTAGGGCTGGACACCCAAATGATAGCAATGCCTCTGAATTCTCAGTTGGCCCTTAATAACTGTAGAATGAAAAGAAATTAAAAGTGGACTGTGGGACAAAGCTAAGATGAGACCTGGCCCCTTTAGTGGGGTGTCTGTGGTATGACACATAGTTTCAGGTTTCCAGGACTAGGGAGGATCCTTGGCAACACTTATGCTAGGGGATGGTGCCTTTGAACCTTCCATAAATATAAAGGAGTCTCAGCAGTGAGAAGCCTGGCCAGTCACTCCTCGTTGGGGTTGCTGGATTGATTGTAAGGAAAATAATGCCATTAACTTGTGAACTCAGCCTCAGATCCCTCCTCTTCTGGTACAAGGCTGCCTTGAAGAAGAAAGTAGCAGAGATGTTTGGGCTGTTTGCATTTGGGACATAAGTAACTTGGGAAATGTTTGGAAAGCACAATTTCTTTTTATGTTATGTGACTAGGAATCAGGAGATCTAGTTTCTGGGTATGTATCTTGGTGGAAGTTGTCCAACCATCTCAATTTCCTTGTTCGTTAAGTAGGAACCATAACACAGTATCAGTGTCTTATTGATTACTTTTATCTTCATTAGAAGATATATAAATAAGTGTGTGAACATGTATGTATGTGCACACACATAAGCATTCTCATACCAGGGACAAAATAGTCATCACAAAACACATGCATTCAATCTCATTTCATCAGAAGTATTTAACATCATTAGCTATGATAAGTTCACACCTCCTCTACAAACCATTATAATAGTCCTGATTATCTGGTTTCTTGGTTTGAAACCAAACCAAATGGTTGGTAGGGTGGATCAAAAGGAAACCATAGAAAAGAGAAAATATGGCTATAAACAGGGACACCAGCCACAAAGAAGTAACATTACTTTTTAAGTCTTGGTAGTTTATGGTCATTTTCTTTAAGAGCCAACACTCTTTGAAATCTCTTTGATGATATCATTGTTTTTAAAAACAATAGCATTTTATTTATTTTTTTAAAATTTTTATTTATTTATGATAGTCACAGAGAGAGAGAGAGAGAGAGAGAGAGAGAGGCAGAGACATAGGCAGAGGGAGAAGCAGGCTTCATGCACTGGGAGCCCGACGTGGGATTCGATCCCGGGTCTCCAGGATCACGCCCTGGGCCAAAGGCAGGCGCCAAACCGCTGCGCCACGCAGGGATCCCCAACAATAGCATTTTAAAACCCCGAGAAACCAAATGATGCTTTAGTCCAAAGCTCTTATGCTCTGATGATAAAGTTCAGGTTTGGAGTGATGAAGACACAAAGCTAGCCTACAACTGGTCAGGTTAGAGCCCCAATCCTCTGTTCTGCCAACTATATTACTTTGCTACTCCTTTTATTGGTCGACACATACCTAGTAAATGCCATAAAATACACAGGTCTCTACTGGACACAGAGCCTCTGACCTCCAGGGACTTACAGACCGTCAGGAATCTTTCTCTACTTGAATTTCACTGCTAAATTATTAATATCCTTTTCGGCATTTTTAGATATGATAATAGGTACCTTCAGGCTTAACTTCTACTACATGTATGCTGAGGACACAGGATCTTCAAGACACTTTCCCTGTGACCCAGATTCACAGTAATGTATGTTAAAGTTAGGATATTTTAAAATATCAATCAGGAACACTTTGGTAAGTGCTTACCATGTGCCCAACACTATTATGGGAATTTCAAGTGATAGGGAAAAAGAAAAAGACTGATATTATTCTCTAGGAAATCATCACATTCCTAGAAGAAATGGTGAGAGGAGGTTTCCAGGGCAAGCTGACTGCTGAGAGAGCAGGGATTGGAAATCTGTCCTGTCCTGAAACCTGGCTTTCCTGTGGCCCGTGCACACAGTTCTGATCTCCGTGTGCTTGATCTGAAAAGTGCGGGTAATAATAGTACCTACCTCTTGGAGTGGTAGGTACTATTATTAAAGAAAATAAAATCTATCAAGTACTTAGACTGTTTCCTGGGGCCTAGTAAACACTCAACAAACACTGGCTTTAGAGTTTCAGGTTTTACAGTAGAGACTGAGTACACTCAATGAATGTGTTCAATGGCACATCAAACATTTATTGAGCGCTACTCTGTGCTAGGCTTTGTGCTGGATGATGAGAATAAGGTAGTCAGTAAAACAGACCCTGTCCTGAGACAATTTATAACCTAGAGCAGGGGTCAGCAAACTCCAGTCCTGGGGCCCTGCTTTTGTAAATAAAGTCCTATGGGCAGAATTGAATAGTTGCAAGAGTCAGTGTGGCTCCCAGTGCCTGAAATAATCACTATATGGCTCTTTGCAGGAAGTTTGCCAGCAGTTGGCCTAGAGACCTGCTATTCTATGTGTGGTTCCTAGACCATGGTATTAGCATTAGCTGGAGGCAGTGTTAGAAATGCAAAATCTCAGGCCTCACCTTAGACCTTCTGAATCAGAATCTGCATTTTAATACAGTCACAGAATTCTTTGAATGCATAGTAAAGTTTAATAAGCACTGCCTTGGGGGAAGGCAAAGACATTTAAGTAAGTCACTAGTCTAGGTAAGAGAAAGTGTTATGATGGAGGCAGGTATAAGGGAGCATTTAGTAAAGCATTTACTTTGTATCAGGGACTAACCTAAATGTTTTACATGTAGTACCTTGTTTAGTTAGAAGAAGGATTAAGAAGAGGACGCTACCTTTAACTTCAGTTGAACAAACCTTGACTTTAAAAGGCTGGGTGATTTTAACCAAGGCTTTCAGTTAGTGAATGGCAGAGCTGGAGTTAGAAATCTGGTCAACCTGACAGCCAGCCATTTGCTCTTCATCATCATCATGTTGTCCCGCTTCCTAAAAGAAACACAAAAGAGAGAGTAAGGAGAGATTTCATAGCGAAGTCTTACTGAGTTGGCTCAGTGCCTACATTAGTAACGGTCCAATCAGGAAAACAAAAATCCACTCAAAGAATGCAAAACAGAGGAAATTTAATTCAGAGAATTGGTTACACAGTGATGGTGGAGCTGGAAAGCCATCAGGAGATGGTGAGGCATTCTGCAATTAGCAGCAGCAGGAAATCGCTACTACCCTGAGGCTAGAGAGACAAAGTGAGCGGGTGATGTCCCTGGAGCCCCAGAAGCCAGAGTCCCCAGGGAGAGGCTGAGCCCCAGTGGGCCTTTCCAGCTGGAGGTCTAGCCACAGGAGCACAGAGCTGCTGGTAGTGTTGCCCAAGGCAGAGCCAAAGGTAAGCAATATGCTTCTCCCTCTCACCACAAGAAGCTGGCTACTGTAGGAGCCTGGGAAATGTGGCCTGCGGGGATCAAGATTCTGCAGTAGAGAACAAAATAGTCAAAGAGCAAGCAATGAACCTAAGAGCAGAAGGGCTGGAGCGGGGGTGGGGGATAGGGGGTGTGGGGGGTGTGGTGTGTGTGGTGTGTGTGTGTGTGTACCTACTGGTACCCTGTGATTTCCTCCCCATGACAGGAAAAGGCCCCAGGCACTATCATAAAGTCCCTTCTCCAGAGTTTCAGGTCATCTCTCATTTCATGCCCCATATTGCTGTCCTTAGATTGCTGTTCTTGTGCTTTGTCTCTAGTTTCTCTCTTGTTTTCTAGTTTTAGCCCCTGGGATACACCCTTACATTCCGAAATCCTCTTCTGTCCCTAGCTACAGCTTCTCAGCTTTCCTAAGTACATACTCAGCTGCCTTTGAGTCAAATCCACTATCCCCCCATACCCGACAACAAGATCTGGTACTTTGGGCCTCTACCTGTTCAGGGGTTTGGACACAAACCCTTGGACAGGGTCCTGAGTGATGATGGATGGAGAGAGCTCCTGAGACAGAAAAGGGTGATCTGGCCCTGCCAGCGAGGTGGGCTAGCATAAAATGGGAGGCAGATAGAGCTCTAGGCCTAAGAGTGAGTTTATGTGCCAGCTTGAAGTATTTGGACAGCCATTGAAATATTTAAGTAAGATGAGATACAATTCTATTTGTATCGGCAAACCTTATTTTTGCTGTGGAATGGTTGTTGCATTAGAAGAAACCAAACTGGGAGCAGAGCCTGGTTAGAAACCTGTTGCAGGGATAATAGTTGGTTGGTCTATGAAATGTCAGAGTAGAAGAGGGAGGTGTGGATTTAAGACTGTGGCAGTGATTGGCTGCCACTCAAGCCTGTCCTCCAGCTTCTCTTGCCAACAGAAATTTGTTTTTGCTTGGGTGCTTACTCTCTCTATAGACATGACTCTAGCACAGGACTCTCCCCGATTAGAGGGTGACTTTTGATAAGTTCAGTCATGGCCACTCTCTTCCATTTATTGGTGTTTTGATTGGAGACATGTGATACAATTCTGGCTGATAAAAGGAACTGGAATTCTGCTGGTGGCTAAGGGCAAAGGGTGGTTCAGGGAAGGAGTTTCTTTGTCTTAGATAGAGATGGGCAAGGATAAAGTCCTCATTTTTGCCTCTGGTTGTGACTGAGGGATGGAAACACAGGTGTTGTGGCAGCTGTCTTGGATCTGTGAAGGGTCAGCTAAAGGAGACAAGGCAATCCTCTGGGGACAGAAACACTTACCTGGGAAATACCACTGAATATTTTAATTACCCATTGCTGGAATTGTCTTACTTCTGGCAATCTGTACTGTGAGGCAATAAACCACTTAAAGTTTTTTTTTTTTTAAGATTTTATTTATTTATTCATGAGAAACACAGAGAGAAAGAGGCAGAGACAGAGGCAGAGGGAGAAGTAGGCTCCATGCAGGGAGCCTGATGTGGGACTCGATCCCAGAGCTGCAGATCACACCCTGGGCAGAAGGCAGACGCCCAACTACTGAGCTACCCAAGCGTCCCTAAACCACTTAAAGTTTAAGCTACTTTTAGTTTATTTTTAAAAAAATAACTTGCATCCATGAAGCATCTTGCTAGATACGGAAAAAAAAATTAGGAGGTCATCGGAGTTGGTGGCTTGATTGGTTGTGGGTGGTCGGGAGAGAGATGTAAGATGAGTCATTAGTTTTGAGCTTGGGTCATTAGGTAGAAAATGATACTAGTTGCTAAGATGAAAACCCTAGGAGCTGGTTTTAGCAGAATGATGTGAGCAAGAGCATGCGTGTTTTGAAAAAAAACAAAAAACAAAACTTTGGTGTACAGGATATGTAAGGGGATTGTGATGAGCTGAGGGTGGAAGGGATTGGTGTAATTTGTATGTTATGTCCTTTAGTGATGCCACATGGATGGATCTTGGGTCTGTTTTTACCATCTCTGTAACACTGGGCATACTACTTAACTTTTCTGAGCTTCAGCTTCTTAATCAGTAAAATAGAATGAATACTGCCTAGCTCATAGGGTAATCATTGTAAAGATGAAATGCAATGCACACATCAACCAAACATAGCAATTATTATTTAATGGGGCATAGGAGGGGGACTCTAGGTGGTCATATGCTGAGGGCTACAGTAGATGTCACCTGGCAGGAGGGCTGTGACATGGTCAGAAAGCCAGAGGCTAGAGACAGGAAGCTCAAGTCAACAGTCACTGTTGACATCTAGACCTGTAGTTGTCATACACCCCAGAGGCTCTTGTTGAAAAGAAAGCTTACAAAAAAAAGAGTAAATAAGTAAAGCTGATAAAAGCAGAACTACTTCATTAGAAGAAGCAGGGAAAGAAGGGTCAGAACAATCTCCCCTTCCACTCTTTCCTGAGTAGCTCCTGGAGGGAGTCCCAAGGAATCTGTAGATCTCTGTGCTAAGCAGATTGGAAGTTGCTAATATGTACAGGAAATGCTGGAGATAATGGTTGTAGAAAAGGTGTAAAAGAGGGACATCCGGGTGGCTCAGCGGTTGAGTGCCTCCCTTCGGCCCAGGGCATGATCCTGGAGTCCTGGGATTGAGTCCCCCATTGGACTCCCTTCAGGGAGCCTGCTTCTCTCTCTGCCTGTGTCTCTGCCTCTCTCTGTGTGTGTCTCTCATGAATAAATAAATAAAATCTTTTTTTAAAAAAAAAAGGAAAAAAGAAAAGGTGTAAAAGCATGTGAGCTACTCAGAAGAATCACCTTTAAGGGAGTAAAAGTTAATAAATGTAACACTGAATCAACTTATCAATGAAACTATTCAAATATCTTACCTAGAGAACCCCTACTCATCCTTTAGAATATAGCTCAAGTGTTGCCTCCTCCAGAAGGGCTTCCTTGACCAGCCCCCAGGTGTCCTTTCTCTGTTCCCTGTGTCCAGAGAATTGGCCTTCTTGCTGGCTTGCCCGCCCTCCTGACTGTGAGCTGTGCTGGCTGACTTACCTCTGCAGCCCTGTGCCCAGCTGAGAACTTTGCACTTGTCTGAACTGCCCTCCTAAATGAGTACGAGATGACTGAGGTGCCAGTGTCAGGGTTCAGAGGAAGGAACCAGGACCTAAGCACTGAAGGTGGGACTGGTTGCTCACCCCAGGAAAGCTGTAGTTTGGGTTAAGGTCAGGAGAGATAGAGGGGGATGGATTAGAGCCCAACTTCTTTGGACTAGATTTAGACCCCTAGGTACAGGAGCCTAATAGTGAGCAAAAAAGAAGAGGGGCTTGATAGGACTTGAAGAGAGAAATAAGATACAAACCATCAAGTTGTGTGTCCAAGCTCCTGCAGACAGTAGTAGCAACAGTGGACTTCAAGCCGGGTCTCTGACCCTGTGGCATGCACTACTTCCCTCGGAAGCCCCCATCCCCTCTTTCCAGAGGCCAGCGAGAGTGGGCCGGCAGCTGCTTCTCCAAAAAGACTTGTTGATTAAGTGATTGAATGAGACCATTTCATCTTGATTCTCTATCTAGATTTCAGCCGCTTGTTTAAATGGTGTTCTGACTTGGCGTGGCATTTCAGCCATGCAACATCAGTGCGCTGCATGTCGTTACACATCAACACAGGCAGCTCCTTGCCTCTCATGCCTCCCCCACGCTGGTTCTTGGTGTCCAAGATCAAAGAGAAATATTGTTCCCACCGCAGATGAAGAAACAAGGCCAGCTGCCTTTGATGTCAGGCAGCGGCGGTGTCATCTGTGCGCTCGACTTGCTTTTACTGCCGATGTAATTTGCAGCTGCGATGTCGAGTCTGGGTAATTGTTTCTCCAACCCAAACGCCACTAGTATTTTTTATTTAAGCGGAAATTTTCATTTGGCTAAATAAACAATTCCTGTCCGCCCCCGGTGGATGGTAGTCCTGAAACACGGGGGTGCTGGCGGTTCGCAAGAAAACAGAAGCCAGGTAATCAGAAAGGCCTAACGAGAGGCTATTATGTAGAACGCACCCTTCTTTTAACTTTGTCTTTTATGGGAATAGTGTGATTTCAGTTCCATAAATACTAAGAGGTTTACCGCTGGGCACTGGGGCCTTCCATCTCATTCACCTCAGAAATTAAGGCCGCTGCCTTCCCTGCAATGTTTCTCTTTGTCTCTAATATCACTTTAGCTGCCTTTAGGAACAGAGCCAGGACGTAAAGGATTCAGACCATTTTATTTTTTACAAGGTCAGATTGCTCATGATTCCTAATAGAGAACATTGAAAACCTTTTTATTGAGGGGCAGTCCTCCTTCTAATGTATCTCTCCTTCCAGAAACAGTTGCAGTCAAAGACATTAAGTTAAGACCTTAATCTTGGTTCAGAATAATAGTGGTAGTAGTAGCAATAATAGGGGCAGAAAGTGCCATGCACTCATAAACATGTAGCAGACCCAGTCCTAGGCCCCGCACCCACCATCTGCTGTTTAACCCTTGCAATGACTCTGCCAGGCAGCTATTTTAGCTCTATTTTGCAAAAGAGGATGCTAAAATTCACAGAAATTAAATGCCTTCTTCCCAGAATTACACGGTAAGAGAGAGAGGCAAAGCCAAGACTGGAGCTGTCATTTCTTTGCTGTGCTTCAGAACCATGTTTTTCATAGGACATGGTGTGGATTTTCACAAGTACATGCATTATGATTGGGTCAAAAGCAGTGATGTATGTGATAGGTAGTGGAGCAGGGGACCCATGCCCTATTTGTTGAGTTGTGGTTTATAAGCACTTGAGTGCCAACTTATTTGTTCTACCTAGAATGTCCTCCCCATCATTATGCCCTTCCTGTTCTTCCTGTCCTGCCCTGGGTTCCTTCACTGGGATTCTTTCCTAATCTTCTAAACTGCTACTCCCATGTGCTTTGTAGCTACTTTTGCTAACTTCTCTTATGGCCCTATCACACTGTCACTTCCACCAGGTGGTGAGTTCCTTCAGAGCAGAGATAGCGTCTTATCCAATATCAGATTCCAATGCCTGGCACTGTGCTTGCTGTATGGTGTTCAAGAAACATTTATTGGATGGATGGATGAATGGTTGGAGGGAGGGAGGGAGTGACTGAGAGAATAAACACACAAATAGCAGAACAACCTGCTATCTCAATACTATGATAGTTAATATTATTTCCCATCACATTTAGTAAAAGCATAACTATAGAATCACACTTATTTCTTAGAATGGGGCTTTCTGGCTTACCTATCGTCTGTTCTAGGATGGGGTCAGGAAGGTGCTCTACATTCCTCCCTGAGGGCTATTTCCCAAAGGGTTCTGTTAAGGAAGCTATGAATAGTGCCTCCAAAGGATTTCATCCATGTGAGTTCATTTGAAGATGAGCTTTTGTAGGTGGGCAAATGCCCATGACATCTAGCTCACACAGCAGATGCCAAGTCAACACAGCTCCTTCTTTGCCACTTGGATTTCTCTCAGCAAAATGTCTGTCTCTTGTGTCTCCTTTTTTTCTTTTTTGCAATATCTTTCACAATATTCTCCATAAAATTATTAAGGCAAAGCTCTTGTTCAAACAATACCTTAATCTTCTAAGGTTAGAAAGAAGAGCTTTGAAATAAGAGCCTTTACTTGGGGAGAGATTGGAATCTTCAATTTTGACTTCTGAGCTGTGTGTTCTCTATTTTAAACTGTGGTTTAAGTGTGGGAAGAATCCTGCTTTTTCTCTTGATCTCCTTTGCATGGTAATGCCAGGCTGACATTTACAAAAAGAACTTTGACTACACATTCTGGGAGAACAATGGAGGAAATGGTTGATAGAAACAGAGTTAAATAGTCCTGTATTTGCCTTTCCCCATAGAATGTAAGCTCCAAGCAGGCAGGAGCTATACTTAATTCATATTTATGTTCTGGCTCCATACTTGAGGCACAGAGCAGTTCAATAAATACTTGAATGAATGAATAGGTAAATGTAGAAAAGAATGAAGAAGGCAAATGCAAAAGAGCTGGACTGGACCCTAACATCAACAGATGTTGTCACTTAGCCCTTGACAAATTTGTCTAATTTCTCTTTCTTCCCTCTTCCCTCATTCTCTTGTTTTCCATCTCAGCCTCTTATCTCCAAGTGGCAAATGCCATCCTACTTCTTGGCAGGACACACTTCCTGCCCTGCCCTGGGTTAAAATCCTACTGTCAGGTCCACTCCACTTGGGTTCTTGTCCGGAGAGCATGCTTAGGTCAGTGCCCATTGATCTGGCAGTTGTGATGGGCGTTCGTTGAGTCCCAATAGCTAATCAAGCACCTCCCTGTCCTAGGTTCTTCTCATCTTTGGAGGTTTCTTTAAAGAGCCTATGTCAGAGTGACCTAACTGGCATATAATGGGAATTGATGTGTAGGCAACCAAAGAACACTAATCTTTTATTTCTAGTTTCTTAATAATTGATTCATGGTAAATTTTCCCTCTTAAAATGTTACTCCTTTAAGCATTCACTGTCTTCAAAAGGGCATACCTAGAGGATAATAAGGCTCAGAACATAGTTACTGATTCCCTATTACAGGGCTGAGGTCACAATAATAGCCACGACATACTGATACCTTCTACCTAATAAGCACCATACACACACAGTGTTAGTTAAATCTCACCCCAGACATGCTATACGTGTATTATGTATGACTGTTTCCATGCAGTTGCTTCCATAGTATATTTGAGGAATGTGGGAATTGGAAAAGTTACACATTTTGCCTAAGGTTGCTTGGCCAGAAGGTGACTGAGCTCAAATATGAATTAGCGATTGTCTGATACTTAGGCTCATGCTCTTTTGCACTTTACAATGTAAAGGACTTTACAATGTTTCATGGTGCTGTCTGGTGAGAGGTACTGTGGATGAACCAGGTGGCAAGTGCTGTCCAAGCCAAGTAGAAAGGGGCACAAGAGCAAATAGTTTCTAAAGGAGATGACGTTTTACTGAGCCTTGAAAAGAGTAAATAGGGTTTTGCTGGCCAGAGGACAAAGGGAAAATAATTTCCAGCAGAAGGAACAGTGGGGACGAATGCACAGAGGCTTGAGAAGACAAGCCGTGTTCAGAAGTGGTGAGGAGTTCCACGTGGCAAGGAAGCAGGATGCAGGATGGCTGAGGTGGCTGGGATAGAGGCTGGGGACAGAGGTCAGAGGGAGGACTAGAGGGGTAAATTAGCACTTTAAAAGCTAACACCTTTAATCTGTGGTTAATGAAATGCCATAAAAGACTTCCAAACATCAGATCCAGTAGCTGGAAAATGTCCTTCTCCCCAGGGCCTGATCCTAATAGTGGAACCACACACATAGTGACAGATAGACAGGAGCAAGGGAGTGAGCTGGGGAAACCTCTCAACAGAGTCCTTTAAATCATCCATTAACCACTATAGGTGGGAGAGTTCAAAACAAGAAGTGCTCTTATAAATTTCTTTTACATTCAGCTAACTTAATACACTATTTTGTTTTCTGGGCTTAATTTTTAAATTTCAGTTTTTACATTTGATCGCTAATTCAAAAACAGTAGCACTATGTAAGACATTTAATTCTATTACTAAAGAAACAGGCTCCAGATTGCATTACAGTTTTAGAAGCCATCTAAAATGTAAAGATTTTACAAAATAAAACAAACAAAAAAAAAAACCTGTCCTTTTAAACAAGATGCAATATAGAATACCCATACAAATTTCTTCCAATAATAGAAATGCGTCAGTATCCTATACTAGAAAAAAATTTAAGCTGTTTATTCAATCCCACAATGTATAATACAGCAGTAATGTGTCCCTTATTGCTGACTTTTTTCCTTCAATATAGATACCTCACTTGAAAATAAAGCACAGCATACTTAAAGTAGTTCTAGTAAAAAGAAAAAAGTCCCACAAAAGAATTGCTTAATCTAGGACAACTTTGGGGGAATTATAGTTTGGGAGAAATAAAATATACTTGCTTTTAACCATCCTGTTAGAAGTATTTGCTTATCCTGATAATTTTAAGCCAACACAGTAGTCTTAAATTATTTCTGAATTTCTAACCTGTGAAGGCAGTAAGTGAAATATCTGTTCTGCAACTGTTGAAACAAGTTGTTGACTATATTGGTCATAAATCAATTTAAAATTTTGCCAATGATGTACAGTTTTATGGTTAAAATTGCTGTGGTTGGTTGCATCACATGACACACAAAACTGTCCTCTACCTCACGTGAAATAAATATTTTATATGGTTTTACTATAAAAACAAGACTCATCTATCTGGTCACTTAGTTTACAAATTTTGAATTATATTTATTGAAACATGACATACTGTGCTCTCAGCTTATACCTCAATCGTATTTTGTGCTGTTTTCCATTTTCATGCCTTGTAAATAACTTGTATAGATTGTGGATTAAATTCCGAATAAAAACTTTTAATGCCAATGAAAAAAAAAAAAAAAAAAAAAAAACAAGAAGTGCTCTTTAAACACCTACATATACATGTGTATGTATGTATATATACATATATGTCATGAGAGACTTCATTTTAAAGGTGTCGAGCTAGAACTTAGATTCTGGGCAGGAACATTGGCCCACAGCATTCAGGCACTCTGCTAATGAATTCCTTTTTCCAGACCCCCTGTTTGAAATGAAACATAATGAGAGTGATGATTCTGCTCCATGCAGGGAGGCCTCAGAAAATAACACCTCATCATCATCTAATTAAAAACATTTAAATACTTTAGTGGAAATAGGTTAACAACACCCCAACAGGAAAAATGAAGGAAGGTTGGAGCCTTCAGGAGAAAATCATTTCATTTTGCCGGGAGGATTTTAGCACTTTTTAAAAGGAGACTGATTGTATTTAAAATATAAGGCTTTATATAGTATTTCAAGTCAAGAGAAATAAAAATATCAAGACTCCCTGGGGCCATTGGATCTCTCGCCTAAGCAGAGGGCAGTGGCTTCATAGTATTTGCCTTATGTTTTAAGAAGGCACCTCTAACCTAGAGATTCTAGAAGAGATCACACAAGGGAGTGGATATAGAGCCCACTGTCTGCATCAGGGCATACTGCTCCTGAGTAAGAGGCAATTCTATAAGCCAACATCTCTATAAAAAAGGATTCATTTTTTTCCTTTTGATCAAATACCATTTTTTTTATTTTGTTGGCTCTCATTAAACATGTAATATAAAATCCCAATTGTATTCTATCCATCTGTTTTCAAAGGCAATCTCACAGTCCTGTAACAAAATGAGCCTATGCTGTTAACCCCACTGGTGTGATGCTGGCCCTTATATGTACATGATTTTTCAAACATGTTTTCTTCAGCATAATCATTATCATTTATTCCACATTGCCTGTGATAACCCCTTGTTTATACAATTTATTTTTTTTTAAGATTTATTTATTTATTTATTCATGAGAGACACACAGAGAGAGAGGCAGAGACACAGGCAGAGGGAGAAGCAAGCTCCACACAGGGAGCCCAGTGTGGGACTCAGTCCCGGGACTCCAGGATCACGCCCTGGGCCGACGTCAGGCTCTAAACTGCTGAGCCACCCAGGCGTCTGTTTATGCAATTTAAATGCATGTTTGTATGTGTGTATATATTTCTACACATGTTTGTATATATATATATATGTCATATGTGTGTGTGTATGTGTATATATATATATATATATATATATATATATATATATTAGTGACTGGTGAGCCTTCGGCTTGAACCCATGTTTCTCACAAAGCCTAGGCTTTGCCACTGTAACATCCTACCACAGGTATTCAGATGGAGCATGGTTCCAGTTCTTAGTTTGTCTAGAGATCAGAATTATACAGCTCTTTTTATAGCTGGACGTGGAATGTTATTTTACACCTGGACATGTTTCATCAAATTCACCTTTTCAAACAGGATTGTTTGTGAACAACCCCAGGACAATCTCCTCCCCTTCTTGTAGCAAAAAGGAAGACAGAGCTACAGAAAGGAGCCCAAGTTGGGGAAGAGAAAACCAGAGGAAGGAAGCTCTGAGCTTCACGTAAACCTCTCCATCCTGATTCTAAAGCAGAGACGCTAATAATAAGGACAACAATAGCTAACCTTTACTATAACATTGACTGCAGTGTGTCTTGTGCCAGGAGACGCTCCTCACCAATCCTATGAGGTACAAACAATTATCCCCATTTTATAGATGGGGACATTGAGGCTAAAAAACTCAAGATTTTTTTTTTTAAAGCAATTTAAAGGCTTGAAATATGTAGTTTTAAAGTAGATGAGCTGGAGGCCCTGCCTGTGGCAACCTCTGACTTCATTTTCCTCCCTGCTTCCCTTCTTCTGGCCAAGGCAAACTTTTTGCTGTTTTGGCAACACAGAGAACAGATAGCCTTCTCTAGGGCCTGCACTTACTCTTCTCCCTCCCTAGAATGTTCTGCTTGAACATACTCTTACTTGCTCCCTCACTTCATGCTGGTCTCCTCTCAGATATCACCTCTTCAGGAAACCTCCCCTGAGGAGTTACTACCACTTATTACCTATTCTTGCTTAATTTTCTTTTTTTCTTCAGAGTAATTATCCCACCTGTCATTGTATTCCGTTTTTGTTTGTTCATTCTTTGGCTCTCTCTCTAGCACATAAACACCATCAACAAGGATTTTGTCTATTTTATTTACCCCCAAAGCCTTGTGCAGTTCCTGGCACATAGATGAACATTCACGTATTTGTTGAAATGAATGATTTATGACGTACATATCTAAATGTTATCATAGGTTGATTCCATTGTAAGAACTTTCACATAACTACATTCACAAAACAGAGGTTCACGTTTGCAACACTGATGCACCTGTTCTTTCCATCATTCAGTACTTACTGGAGCCCAGCCCCATGCCAGGCTTAGTGAGGCCTGGGCCCTGAGAGGCAGCTCTCCGCCTTCCCAGTACTGGGGTGCCATGTGCCGTGGAGGAGCACAGGGTGATGGCGTGTTCCCGAGGAGGAAAAGGCCTCTGTCTTCAAGGCCAACCCGTGAATCAGTGAACTTTATCATGTGTTCTTTAGGATGAGTTTGCTTATTCCATGATTGCGGGGGTGGGGGTCAGGTGATGATCAGCAGATGTGGGTGGCTTCTTTGTTTTTCACCAGAAATTTCCTGCACACAGGGGCTGGAAGGGAAAAGACCAGTAAGGAAATGAGTGTGCCTCCACTCCAGGAGCCCAGGAGAAGGAAGCAGAGTCTTGTGCTGTTTTATTGACACCCAAGAACACCACTTATCAGAAATCACAACTTAGAGCTTTCTTGAAGTGGGTTCATTTTCTCCTCTAAACCACTTGACTGGTTTTTGCCAGAGAAGAGTAAATTTCAAACCCCTTAAAAGCCGGTCTTCCCAGTCTGCAGACTAGCCTCAGCAGTAACAGTGATCCCTGCTCCCCAGAGCTTTCAGATGATGGATGTCCAAACTCCTTGGCTTAGCTCACAAGGCCTGGCAATCTGGCCCCTGTTCAGCTCACCATTATGTCCTGCTTTTCCTGCACAGATGCCTGGTGCAGCCCTTGGTGAGCTGTGCTGTTTTCCCTCTCTGGTTACTTGTCCAGGTGTCTGCCTCTGCCTAGAATGTCCTTCCTCTCTTCTTCCTTTGACTATCTCCCCTGCTCCACCCTCATCATCCTTCAGAGGTTCAGCTCAGGTGAAACCTCCTCCAGTCAGCTTTCCCTGACTGCTCCCCATCCCACCCCACCCCCCACTTTTGGGTTCCCATAGCACCCTCAGAGTGCTGTTGACTTAGCCATGTTGATGCTATAATTTGTTTCTGTGCTCATATATTCTCCCTCACTAGACAGGAAGATTTTGAGGACAGGAATTTGTTTATTTTTGTCTTTTTTAAAATTCAGTTTTCCTATAATCTTTCCTAAGGACCAGGTATTTAATGTTTATTAAATGAGACCTTTGCAGACTGGCTAAAATCCTGTAGATAGCCTTATTTTTCCATACTTGATTATGAAGGAATGATTTTAGACTATAGCTAGATCAATGATTCAAAGTGCTTAAAGGAAAAACATCACCCACAAGCCAGCTCTGGATTTGGTATCAACAATCCATATCAGAATGAAAAATCAGGGGAAAGGGATCCATGGCTTGTTATGGCTGGAAGGCCAGAGACCTGGACTCTGATCTACCACTATATTTCTGTGTGATTATGGGTAAGTTATGGCCCATCTCTCAGCTTCTCTTTCCGCCTCTGAAAAAATGAGCATGTAGACTGAGGACATCTGAGATCCCTTGCAGATTTAAAATCCTACAGTTCTGTGATCCTTCTCATGCTTTACACACTTTGGCATGTGACCAGTGTTGGCATTCCCATTTCAGTGACTTGTGGTAGAAAAAGGTACAGTCCTTTACTGCATCCTGAACTAGTAGAACCAGGAAATGCAAGCCTCTGACCTCAGCAGATAAACTTTAAAGTCCCCACCAGTCACATTTCTCAAAAGATAGTGCATTCAAATGGGGGCAGAAAATAGAGATGGGGAGTTATTCATTCACTGCTTTTAAGGCTCAGAAACTTAGAGTTTATTTTTTATGCTACATTTGTCTATATATATTGTCTCCTTTCCTACCTATTTTTTCATTTAATCTCACTAGCATTGCTATGAGGTATCCAGGATAAGAACTAGGTAGCTATTGATGCCATTCACCAAAAGGTTTTTTTCTCTGTTCTTCTGAGAACATGGCAGGAACATTATTCCTGGCCTGCAGTGGTTGAGAGTACCATGCCACCAGTTCTGTGTAAGGAATTATGAGCTTTCAGAAGTAATGTTTGTTCATTTTCAGATGAACCATTTAAGTGCAGAAATGAGGCCACATTGGGTTTTTTGTTCCTCTGCCAGGATGGCCAGGAATAGACAGTAGATATTTCATTAGCCTGGATCCTAGAGTGAGGCAGACATAGAGAAGAGCCCTCAAATGAACTGAGAAAGACACATAGCATGAGCAAAAAAAAAAAATCTCTGTTATTTTTGGTCACTTACATTTTGGTGCTGTTTGTTACTGCATCACAACTTAGTGTATCCTGACTGACATAGGCATTTACCCCATTTTTCCCATAAAGAAACTGAATCTCAGTAAAGTAAAATAAACAGCTCTCAGGGTCATAAACACTTCATACATGCTCTAGCCTAGGATTTAAACTTGGGTATTTTGACTCCACATTAGTGCTGGTTCCCTATACTACACAGCTGTCTTAATGTTAGGTATTAGGCTTAATTTCATTTGAACTGACCTATTGGGTCTGTTTTTTTTACTTATCTTTGGAGTGTTAAAGGGAATAATGACAAGATCACAAGCTTTGGAGGTAAGCAGATATGAACTTGAGTCCCAGCTATAGAACTTAAGCTTAGTGTTCTTCCTGCACTGCTAAAATGGTCTCTCCTATGTCTATGATTCACCCAAGACTTAAGGAACAGAAATTCTAAATAATAAGAAATGCTTGGGGCACCTGGGTGGCTCAGTCAATTAAGGGTCTCTTTTGACTCGGATAATGATCTCAGGGTCATGGGAGCAAGCCCTGCATTGGGCTCTGCATTCAGCGTGGAGTCTGCTTGTCCCTCTCCTTACCCCCAATGCTCTCTCTTTCTCTCTCTAATAAATAAATAAAATCTTAAAAAATAGTAGGGAATACTTACTGCTAATGGCATAGTATCAAGCATCACTGGCAATGTGGGTAGATGTTTTAGAGCAGGGTCTGCCTTCCAGATATCCTCAAATCAGAGAGGCTAAGTAACTTGCCTGAGGTCATATGGTAAGTGGAAGAGCCTCAATCCCAACCCAGACCTCACTGATCCCTTCCAGTATGTCTCTCTGCCTCCAAGACAAAAGTAGCTCTGCTAAAACCCTGCATCAGTGAGAAAAGAGAGGCACAGCCTGATTTTTATGATTGACTTCAACCTGGAGGGCCCTCCCATTTCTGTTCTTGTTTGCCTTGGAGCTTTGAGTTGATTTACTCTTTGAATGTTCCTCTTCTTTCTCTTACTCTGGCATTAACAGTGAGAACAGCAGGCATTGCCTTGGCAAGGTTACAGGATAAACTTGCTGCTTTTAGGACATCTGCATCCAGCAAACCTTTATTTTCTCTCCCTTGGGCATAATCTTGGAAAAACACATCTGTTATTCCGGGTGCTTACCTGGCTGGGCTTGTTTTTCCTCCCTTTGGATGGAGAAATATTCTGTCAAGATATTAGGAAGAGTTTTCACACTCTCTGAAGCCACAGACCCTTTGTGTATTTTTTTTTTTAAATCCACACAACTCAGAACCTTGATTGAGTCATAAAGTTTTATTAAAAGGGTGAGAGCACCACTTGTGTCCCAAAGTCCCTCAGTTCCAGGATCTCAAAGTCACTGGAGATGCTTTCAGGGTCTTTTCTAAGTCACTGAAGTATAGGCAGTGGCTGGGGTTTAAGTGCACCTTAACAGACTCTATTTCTCAGATGCATGCCCCAGGACACATCACCTTCCCCTTTCCATCAGCTAAGCAACATTTACACATGGCTGCCTCCAACTTTGTCCTCTCTAGTGAACTTTCCAGTACCCAAGGAAGAAAAACAAAGGCCAGGGCAGGAGCTAAAGACTCAATTCTACTCCATTCATTCATCCAGTCATTTAAAGACCATGATTGAACACCTACAAGGTATCAGGCATAGTACTAAACACAGAGGAGATGCTGGTAATCCAATCCCTGATCTCACTGAGAGTTGAAATAGTGGAGATTTGAAAAGTGCCAAGACAGCTATAGCATGGCATGATTAATTAATAATTAGCTTATCGTTCATTCAACAATATTAAGTGATCACATGCCAAGCACTGCTTTAAGTTCTGTGAACATAGCAGTGAGCAAAAAAGACAAATATCCCCACTCTCATGAAGCTGACCTTTTGATGATGCAGTCAGGGCAGGTAATATACATAAGGATATGATGCAGCAATAAGTGGTAATGATGAACATCATGAAGAGAAATATGGTGCAATAGTGGCAAAAGTGTTATGGTGGATCTGTTTCAGCTAGGGTGGCCTCTGAAGGGCCGTCTGAGAAGGTGATGTCCAAGGGGAACCCTGCAATGATAGTACGAGACCAGAAGTGTAGCACCCTATGCAGCGTCTTGGAGGGCATCCTACCTGTGTCTGCTTGTGACTTTGGTCGAACCACTTGATTTCTCTAATCTTTGGTCCCTTTCTATGGACCTTGAGGAGGTTTAATGCCCTGCCTTCCTACCTCTTCTGACGGTGGAATGAAAAGAGAATCTGTTCTTGAACAAGCTGCCTTGCTCTCCCTCCTGGGACCTGGGACATATTCTCATGGGCCTGTTCTCCAGAAGGCCTAGTTTCATAACAACCTCATGGCTTCATTGAGTGGGGTGAGATCACAGAATTGTCTTTGAATCCCACTGCCAAAAAGCCGGTCTTCTCACTTCCCCTGAACCCAATTCCCTCATTTATACAATGGGGATAATGAACAGAACCTGTGTTTTCTGATTGTTGTCAGGACTAAGTGAGCTTGTGCATTTAATGGCAACAGGATTTGCCCTGCACAAAATGCTCCAGCACTGTGTTCACTACAATAATGTTACTATCATTATATTTATTAATATTTAAAATAACAGCAGCACATGTGGAAGCCTCAAGCACATGTCTGGCATGTCATTGATACTCAGCAAATATTATTCCCTTCTCTTCTTCTTTCTCATTCTATTTCCAGTGATGTGTCCCTCTTCCCCTCTGTTCTGTTTGATCCAGAGCCAAGGTTGCAGAGAGCTGGCATCTTAGGTTAGGCTCACGGGAAAGAACAAGGTGAAGGAATGCTTAATCTTCTTTTTGGGAACTTTCACTGCGTATCTACAGATTGCCAGGCTCTGTTCTGAACACTTTATATGTATATTAACCTATTTGATCCTCATGCTGATACTACTATAAGCTATATATGCTGATTATACTCATTTTTATAGTTAATGGAAACTGAGGTATGGTGATATTAAGTAACTTCCCAAGGTCACTGAGCTAATTTGTCAAGGAGCTCTACAACCAAGCCCCCAGAATGGGGAAGGGTTAAAGGACTTGGGGCGGTAGTTTCCTAAGGAACTAAGATAGAAAATCAGCGGAAGTCTTCCGCATATTGTGTCTCTCCAAAGCTTGAGTGTGGCAGGTGAGTGCAGTGGGAGCCTGAACCCTGATAAGAGGAGGCACCCCATGCCAGAAGGCATGCACCGGAAGGGGTGCCCCTGTCACTTGGGCTCCACTTACCTCTTCTGACCCTCCTCTCTCCTTCCCTGAGGCTGGCATGCATGTCACAGACAGTTGTAAGTTGCTGATCTCCAAGAAAGCTACCTCAGAAAGACAAAGTGAATCAAAGAGAAAAAAAATGAAGCCTTCTGTGTTTGAACTCTTAGACTCTCGAGCATGCAGTGCTTGGAGCCTAGTGCTGCTTGTTTCAGAACTCCAGGATGAATAAAACTGCCAACTCCCTACACCCTACCCTCTGAGAATGGAGGCACCCCCTTGGCACCAAGAGGCAGAATGTGGATTCCCAGGCACATTCCAGGAATGTGGATTCCTCATGTGCAGCATGAGGGGGATTTGGTCCCTAGCCATTGGAACCTGCTGATCTTTTCTTTCCTTTTTTCTTCTGGAAAAGCATCTGGCTTTGAGGAATAGCAGGAGTACTTAGTCAATTAGATTGCTGGCACACCCATTGATCTTTGGGGAGCTAAGTTCAGAAGAACAATTACCCAGCCTGCAATCCTTCTCCACCTTTCTCTCCTCTCGACCTGTTGGAATTACACAAGATTGTCAATGCAGCTCTGTTCTCTGGGCCTCTCTCTCCCTCCTACTATTTCTCTCCTCCTTCCACTGCTGTCTATAGCTTCTTCATTCTCATTATTTTCCTGACTTGCTGCCTTTCCTTCTTTTTCCTCCTCATCTACAGAGTAATGAACCTGTTTGGTCAATTTCAGGGCCATTCCCTGGCCTGCTGAGGATCATCTGTCCACTGGGATGACAGTGCTATGCAGAGAAAAGCTTGGGGAATCAGACAAATGTGAATTCAAATCCCGGTTTTTGGCTTATTTGCTGTGTGACCTGGAAGCAATGACTCAGCCTTAGTCTTCTCTTTAAATATGTATTGGATCAACAAATGAGTGTGCTCAAGATTAGCCCATGGCAAGTGATCTACAGATGGTAATAATCATAATTATTGTTATTAGTACTATTTCCCTGTAGAGAAGGGCTGTGTGTAAGGTCAGTCCCAGCTTGTCCTAGCCCCACCAGATCTCAGCAACAATCATTTCTCCTCAAGGCTCTATCTTCTCAGAACCTGAACCAAAACCAGCAGAGTCTGATGAAATATTAGGAGCTCTATCCTTAGAAAAAGGGTTTGGAGAAGTCAGATGTGCAGTTACGCAGAGTAAGTGTGGCCAAAGAAGAAAT
The DNA here is from genome assembly GCF_018345385.1 of Vulpes lagopus. Classification (NCBI taxonomy): domain Eukaryota; kingdom Metazoa; phylum Chordata; class Mammalia; order Carnivora; family Canidae; genus Vulpes; species Vulpes lagopus. The sequence goes on from NC_054833.1 coordinate 77,999,628, forward strand.
CCCCTGGCTCACTTCACCATGAACAGCCTTGGGTTGTGGCTTCCCTTGCTGACCTCTCCATGTGTGCCCACTCCAACTACCTGGCCTACTTCCAAGTTCCTGGTTATTGCTCCAGCTTCCTGCTGGGATGGGAGCCTAGCTGGGACCCCTAGCCTGGTGAGATCCTGGGTCCCTGACAGCTCTGAATTCCATGGTTAAGGGATTCTTCTTTGGCTTGGGATATAGATGACACTATGAGAGCCTAGTGCTAGAGTAGTGTAGCTAGGGGGGTCTGGAGTTTGGCCTCTGAGCTTCCCTAGTGCCACTGCAAGAAAGGCACCTCTGTCACTGCCTTCAGAGCCAATAGCAGTAGTGGCTTTGAAGGCATTGAGTGGGAAGGCAATAGGATTTATTCATGATTCCTGACACTGGCAGAAATACCCTGGTATTGCCTAAAGACTACTAGATTTGGAATCAGGAGACTTGGTTCTGAGTCATGGCTACTATTTACTAATTACAAAAAGTTGGGCAAGTAATTTAACTTCTCAAGGGATATCTCCTACCATTTGATGACAATAGTACTTTAATGTGGATACATTTAGCTAGCACAGTGCTGCTAATGCTGGTGCCTTACTTTATTAAAGCACTCTTACAGGTGTGGAGGATGTTCATTAAGGATTTCTGCTGTGCTTGGAAAGACAAGGTGTTTATAGCAGATGCCAATTACAGTATGGCATTGAGGTTAAGTTTAAGGACTCCTATGTGAGATTGCCTGGGTTCACATTCCTGAACCTGCTTATCATCTGTGACCTTGGGCACATTACCCTTCCTCTATGTGTCTCCAGTTTTTTGTTTTTTTTTTTCATCTGTAAAATGGGGCTTGTCCTGTTAGTACCCAACTCATGGAGTTGTTCTGAGGATTATGGGAGCTAATTGACATGGAGCTCTTAGAACCATAACCCCCACAAAGAAGCCTTTGTCTCAGTATTAGCTGCTGCTATTATATGTCCAGCTCATAGTAAGTTATCTTTTTAGAAAGATTTTATTTATTTATTCATGAGGGACACAGAAAGAGAGGCAGAGACACAGGCAGAGGGAGAAGCAGGCTCCACACAAGGAGCCCAATGTGGGACTCGATCCCAGGACCCCAGCATCATGACCTGAGCCAAAGGCAGATGCTCAACTACTCATCCATCCAGGTGCCCCAATAAGCCATCTTAAATGCCTCCCCCATGGACATTTTTTTTTCTTTCACCCCTGGCCATGTTTGACTGGACTAGGAGTGGGCTCCTGACCCTAAGTGAAGCTGATTAGAGTTCCATCCCCGGTAAATCAGGAATGAAACAAAGTAATGTGTGTGTGTGTGTGTGTGTGTGTGTGTGTGTGTGTGTGTATGAGAGAGACAGACAGGAAAATGGGGTATTTAAGACAAATATGCTTGAAAGTTTTGGGAGAAGCACCTTCCTTTTCTTCCCCCCGGGGAGCTGGGGGTGCAGGAAGAGAAACAGAGAGAGACAGGTAGGCACAGAGACAGAGAGAAGCATTCAGAGGTGGAGGGAGGAAAAGAGAGACTGAGCACACACACGAGTGGGACACAAGAGAGACGCAGCCAGGCAGCTTTATAGGCCCTGGTTCTAGTGTCTTCTTGAAGCCCAGCTGCATTTCTAACCTTGGATTCTAGAGGACACACCTGTGTCATTATAGTCACTTCCTCTGAATCAGTCAGGATAAGCTGATTTGTGATGCAGTAACAAATACCCCCAAATTACAGTGATTTAATACTACATGGGTTTTGTTTATTTTAGGTGCCAACCTGCATGCTCATCAGGGAGCTCTTTCTTATCATTCACAGATACAGTCTTTGTCTTGACATGTTACCACAAGAACTTCGATAGAGAAGTAAATACGGCAAATGTGCACTGGCTGTAAACCTTCTTGTAAGTAATACACATTGTTTCTGTTCACAATTTCATTGGCCAAACATGTCACAGGACCACACTTACCTTTAAAAGAGTGGAGAAGTACAACTTCACCATGTATCATTAATGGGTACCCAAAATATTTCTTAATATCTTCTGATAATTACCACCCTTTTTTCTTCTCAATCTACCTTTCTATTAAAAAAGCAAATGAACAAACTGCCCTAACTAGTCGAAATGACAGAATAAGAAATTCTCAGTTCCCTAGGTGGCTGGATGTTAAATTGTCTAGAATGAGCTGTCAGTGCTTTCAGACCCCAGAGAAGACGCAAACCAAAAGGGAGATAGAGTTATAGAAATTGGATGAAAGATGTGGTATTTGAGCTGGGTGGTAGAGAGTGGGAGTATTTGCCTGGCACTTCCATGATTTTAGTCTTTGAAGTTTTAAAATCACACATGACATAGGAGACTTTGGGGTAACGCAGGCAGGAACCTGCATCTTTGCTCTTTAGGGACAGAACAAGCTGATGGATGGTCGGTACCTAGAATGGCACTGACTCGCATTTGAGGAAATGTTATTTGTCTTCCCTTATCTCCTTGCAGTATAATCTCTTGTTACTTACTGGTACTGCAGTTTTCTTCTTATTTTCCTCTGGGGAATCTAAACACTTCATACTGGCAGTATCATCGGGAGCCATGTGATTGAGGGGTTTGCCATTTTACTGGGAAGACTAGTTTAATTGTTGGCATAAAGTTCCTTGCCTTGGTGTTATAAGCCAACAGACTTGAGGCTCTGAGATACCATCTGTTTCTCAAAAACATTTTTTCCCCAGAATCTTCCCTGAGAATATAATTTCCCACTAACTTCAGAGACACATTTTTTTTTACCTATCTTGGGATATTATTATTTTTTCCCTTATGAATAATAACCTGTAAAACCAAATACAAAGAGATGTAGGTATAGAATAGTAGCTGGACCCTGGTGAGATGGAGTTAAATTTCTAAGACACAGGTCTGAAAGTAGCTCTCCACTACTCTAAAATCGCCGATGAGTTCCCAGTGACCACACAGTAAAGTTCAGGGACAATTTCAGTTAACATCTCCCATGATGTTTTGTACTTTTCCACCTTTTACTTCTGCCCAAACCATTCTTTCATGCTGTACCCTTCCTTCTATCTCCAGCCACTGAAATCAGGTGAACAGCAAAATATTTAAAATGCATTTCATTGCAAGTAATAGAAAAGCCAAAGGTGGAATTTATCAGTTCATGTATTTAAGAAGTCAAAGTTGGTTTGACCCTGTATGTATTGGCACACATACTTACTGTTTGGAAGAAACCAAATCTGGGAAGTGAATGGGAGACCTGTGAAAATTTGGTGTTATATATAATACAGTCTTGCTTTCCCTCTGGTTTCAACTCTAGCAGGAAATTTAAGGTTTAAGTACTATGAAGAATTCATTGTTCTTTTTAAATAGGTGGTCTGTACTGCTGAGTCATGATTATTTTACATCATCACATCAATGGTTTAATTTTATCATTACTTTAATCACTACTGCTCAGCAATTTCCTCAGCTCACAAAATGAGTCAGGATAGTTTGTGCTTAAACTTCTGTGCTCTGCAATCAGATCTATCTGGTTTGATTCCTACCTGGTCATGTGTGTGTGTCTTTTAATTCTTACACCAACTTTGTGAAGTGCTGGGTCTTTTCACCCTCGTTTTGCACCTGAGGGAACTGGGCTTTGGGGAGTTGAACAACCAGCCTGCCATCATACAGATGGTAGGGCTGCACTTCAAGCTCAGGACTGTGGGAGCAAGGTTCTTTACTTCTGTGGGTTTTCTTCCATTTTCTTTATCTTTAAAATGGGATAATGAGGGGCACCTGGGTGGCTCAGTCAGTTAAGCATCTGCCTTTGGTTCAGGCCATGATCCCAGGGTCCTGGGATTGAGTTGGGATTGGGCTCCCTGCTCAACTGGTGGTCTGCTTCTCCCTCTCCCTCTGCCACTCCCCCTGCTTGTGCTCTCTTGCACTCTTTCTCTCTCAAATAAATAAATAAAATCTTAAAAAAAAAAAAAAAGGACAGCGTTTGTGAATCAATCAACACCATGACTACCCAGAAATAAATCTTCAATAACGTAGCTCTTACAATGATGATGACATTTGCCCTTCTTATCTTTTTAATCAGAACCAAATTAACTACAAGTATGAAAACAAATGTAGGGATGGAACACCGTTCCTTGAGACAACCATAAAAAGAGTTCATGATGATTAATCTAGTTAAAATTGCAGCCCTCAATTCAAAAGCCTTATCCTGCCTTATTTTTCTCCAGAGAACTCTTTACCATCTGATATACTATATTTTACTTACTTGCCTTTTTAGTTTTACAGATTCCCCTCTAGAATGTAAGCTCCATGAAAGCAGGAATCATGGTCTGTTTTGTTCTTTGTTGTATCCTCAATCTCTGGAATGGTGCTTGCAAATAATAAATGCTCAGTAAATATTTGTATGGTGAATGAATTAACTAGCAAATTAATTCGTCAAATAAGGATTACAAAAATAACATTTTAGATCCCTTTTCATTCTGAGATCCTCTGATTCTGTGGGTTTCCACAAATTTCTCAATCATTCCTACTTTTGAAAGATAGGATAGTGGGAAGGAATCTATCTCAGTTATTTTCCTGGCAAGGTCATAGGGGATGTCATGAATCTTGAGCTTTGTAGAGCCATGAGCATTATTCTCCATGTGTTCATCCTTTAGACTAAGGTATGACTGCTCCTATGTTTGGTTGGCATTACCTGTGTGTCAGACACCAATGTCATGTCAAAAATCAATAACGTCATGCATTTCTCAGCATGTACTCATGGGGAGAAGTCACAACCACAGTCCCTGCTGAGTCTTCTATTACCAGGATAGCTACTGGGACTCCACAATCTTTGATCTAGATAGAGTTCCAAATTGTCTCTCACCTGAACTTCAGATCTTTCCCCACCATACTCGTGTTTTCTCACAATAACACAGATCATATCAGAGATAATGCTTTCTAATTGGATAGCAACCACCCTCATTTCTTAATGAATACCTTATATGGGAGGACTTAGTCTTTTATAAGCAAATGCAGAGTCTCCTCATTATCCTTTGTTCTACTGGCCACTCTAACTAAGCCTTTTGGGGCTGAAGGGCTCTTGTTCTTGGTGTCCTCAGATCACTGTTCTATTCCCAACTCACACATCTCACTATATCCTTCTTATAGCAATTCCTTTCAGGCCCTTGGCTGCAAATATCAACTTTATGCAGGTGAATTCTCCACCATCTAGTCTCTCTGTGAAGCTCCAGGCCCTGATTTCCATTGCAAGCTGGACATCTCCACCTGGGCATCTCATATATCCAGTTTCAACATGTCCACCCTGAAGTTATCACTTGTGTGTGAAGCCTGCATTCTTATCTCATTGAAGGGCAGAACCATCTTTCTGGTTCCACAGACCAGAAACCTGTATGCCATCCATGAGCGTTCTCTGCTTCCCACCTCTTCTCTACGTCTTGGCTGTCAGTTGGTTTTCTAGAGATGTGCATTCAGAATTCTGATGACACAAATGTAGCCACTCTTCATTTGTATATCCTAGTAACAGGCCCTTATCATAGCTCAAATATATACTTTTAAAGATTTTGGCTATTTATTTATTTATTTATTTGAGAGATTGTGTGCAAAGAGGGGAGGGACACAGGAAGAGAAAGAGAGAGAATCCCATGTGCACAGAACATGGAGCCTGACACAGAGCTTGATCCCATGACCCTGAGATCATGACCTGAGCTGGAATCTGAAATCAAGAGCTGGACACCTAGGCACCCCTCAAATACATACTTTTAAAACTCTTTTGTCTCTAGTCTTTGCTTTCTCAAATGCAATCAGTTCACAGCAACAAGGGTAATTTTTCTAGAGCACAGTTCCAACCATATCACTCTCCTGCTTAAAACTATGGTGACCTCTGCAGGAGTGAGTCTAAGCTTCTTGATTTCATCTTGACCTAGCTCTCTGGCCATCTACCACCACGATCCTTACTTCCCTCAACTACAGATTGCAGGGGATCCCTGGGTGGCTCAGCGGTTTAGCGCCTGCCTTCAGCCCAGGGTGTGATCCTGGAGTCCTGGGATCGAGTTCCACATCAGGCTCCCTGCATAGAGCCTGCTTCTCCCTCTGCCTGTGTCTCTGCCTCTCTTTCTCTCTCTAAAAAAAAACAAAACAAAACAAAACAAAAAAAAACTACAGATTGCATATATTAATCCCTCTCTTAGAGGGTCATAGTGAGAATCAAATGAACTCATCCATGTAACATGTCATATTTTCAGCACAATGTCTGACACATAGTAGGTGCTCAACGAATGCCAATTTCCTTCCTGCCTTTTTTTTGGAACCAACATTTGGAATTGATCATAAACTTCAGTGGAGATTTCTCTCCTGTAAAGTGAGCCTGAAGAGTTTCTATCTGCCTTTCCTTTGCTGGGACACAAGCTGAACATCACCTCCCCTACCCCCCACATTCCATCTCTGTGATGACAGATCATCAAGTAATTAGGGCAGCAAGCACTTGAAATTGTGTCAGCTCCCTGATGGCTCAGTTCCTAAGCGGCTGGCCTAGTACTGAACAAGACATGTGCTTCTTCCATGCCACTTCCCCAAGAACCCCGGGCCTCTGCCTGGGATGGCTGGAAGGAAGGAAAAGGAATTCCTGGGTCTCTGACTCTGTGGGCAAGCAGTCTGCCGTGCCTCCACAAGAGGTCTTTTAGGAGAGTTTTTGGCAGTGAGGGTTAAAGAGAAAAGCACAGAGGTAAGAATCAAAGTTGTGGATTTAAGTCTTGGCTGCTATATTTCTAGTACAAGTCACCTAACCTTTCTGAGCCTCAGTTTCCTTAGCTCTGAAATGAAGATCATGCTTTCTATCTCAGTGGGTTCTTGGAAAGATCTAATTAAATAATGAATGAATTACATAAGATATAACTTCAAGATAGAGGGCAGCCTGGGTGGCTCAGCAGTTTAGCGCTGCCTTTATCCCAGGGCATGATCCTGGGCACCCGGGATCAAGTCCCGCATTGAGTTCCTTGTGTGGAGCCTGCTTCTCCCTCTGCCTGTGGCTCTGCCTCTCTCTCTGTGTCTCTTATAAATAAATAAATAAATAAATTAATTAATTAATTAATTAATTAAATCTTTACAAAACAGATACAACTTCAAAATAGAGACACTAAATATTGTTTGCTATGATGAAAGGCATGAGGGGAACAGAGTAGTATTCTCAGATCTGACTTTCTCCCTACTTCCTATCTTGATGAACTGATGAACTTGTTAATTATACTCTCTGAGTTGTAGTATATTTATTTATAAAACAGGGATAATTACTCTCACACTTCATAGGATGGGTTATGTATATGTTTTTGGTCAAACCATAAAGTAAGAACAATCACTATTATTACTGCTATTCATGCTAATAATGGTGGATATGATAATTTATCTTTACTAAATTGGGACAGTGAGTGATACTGTTCTTAGAGGACAGTGCCCCAATTGAAAGCCATGGGCACGTCACTTAATCTTTGCTTCCTCAAATATTAAGTTAAGAGGATGAGCTTTTTTTTTTTCATTTTATATATAATTTATTAATTATAAGTTTACATAATTTAATCTTTAGTATTACATTTTTTTAAAGATTTTATTTATTTATTCACAAGAGACACACTCAGAGAGGCAGAGACACAGGCAGAGGGAGAAGCAGACTCCATGCAGGAAGCCTGATGTGGGACTTGATCCTGGAGCTCCAGGACCACACCCTGGGCCAAAGGTGGCGCTAAACCACTGAGCCACCCAGGGATCCCCCAAGAGGATGAGTTTGGTGGGCACTTAAAACAGGACCTGGTGCACAGTTAAGAGTGCAATAAATAGAAACAGAGCATGCGCTCAATAAGTCCATGTTGGATAAATTAATGAGTAAATGAAAAGTACAAGTTATTTTATGGGGTTATCTTGAAGTTTACATGCAATTAGAAAGTGCATTATGTACTATACAGGGGGGTACACCTAAGGGTACACGTAACATACATCTGTTATGTGGCAGATGGGTCATGTAGCATGCCCAGCTTTCTCCTGCCATCTCTTTCCAGAATCACCTTCTTCACCATGTCTCTGTGTGCTCTTCTGATGCAGCAGAGATAGACTGCCCACACCTACCCTCCTGGGGACAGGGCCAAGGCTGACGGTGAAGCCCAGGGAGACCATGGTCTTTTGTGTCAAACCAAGCAGAAGTGACAGTAATAAACACTTCAGAGGTGCCTTTGCCTTACTTCATTCCCACTCATTCCCACACAGTCTAATTCAGAAGAACACTGAACCCAAGAGTCAGAGATTTATGATGGCTTAACCTATAATGTTGCTTTTGAGGTTCTGGAATATTCCAAAAATCTGTGCAGACATTTTTTAAGCTTTGCATGTTCCAGAAAAATCATGCATGAATATATCCCCTTTTTTCTAAAGATAGCTGAATTAAAGAAAACACTCCTGCATAGAATTTGAAAGCTTAGAGGATCTTAATAGACACAGGATGCTCAGATAAGGGCTTCTACCACAACCTTCCACCCAGTTGCTCTACCTCACCTTTGGCAAGTGGCCCACCAGCCTCTGAGAGCACACTCCTGGAGATGAGACACTTGCTATTTTGTCCAGCATCTCATCTGTGGAGCCAATACCAACCTGCCCTGAATTTTAGCTCCTTGATCCTACTTCTGGTCTCTGGCATCCCACAGTGGAAACCTTGCTCTTGGTGTTCCCACCTCAGATGTTTGAGAACTATGCTCTTGACTTATCATCTTCTGCATGCTAAGCCTGTCTTGAAAGTTTTCTTGCTCTATTATAGTTTGTGATAACTGTCTATGTTGTTTGTGCAGATAAATCTTATGATAGTCCAGACTCTGTCCTAAATGCTTTATTTATTTAATTTTAAATCCTCATCACAGTCCATGAGTATAAGACTCTCCCTCCCCCAGTTTTACAGATGAGGTAGGTAAGGCTCAGACCAGCTAGTAAAGGGCATAACTGCAGAGCCTGCACTCCTAATCCCTATTCCACACCCTCCTCCCTTTATGCAATGTTACAAATAAAAATATAAATAGTTCTATTATAGATACCAATTGTTGGTAGGCTGCTAATTGGTGGACTCTGCTGGGGTTTTATATTCATTAGCTCTTATCCTCACAAGAACTAGGCAGGGAGATCTCATTGTTTACAGGAGGGGAGCCAGAGGTTTCAGAAGCCAGTGATTACTTTTACCTCCCTCTTTTGCTTTATCAAGGAAGCTCATTCATTCAAACTTGGATTCCACATCAGATGAGTGCCTTCGCTCTGGCAGGCACTGCGCTAGGCACGCGGACGGACAGTAATAGACAAGAGTGTCTCTCCTAATGGTACTTACATTGCCTTGGGAAAATAGGCATTAAACACCTAATTACACAATTGCTTACTTAGCTTACATAGTGATGTTAATCACTCCAATGAAGAATTAACATTATATGCAGTGCTCTGAAGGAAAAGTGAAGTGTATAATGAGAGTAACAAGAAGATCCAAGATTGTGGGATGAGAAGGGATTAACTAGTCCAAAAGGAAACAGAGAGGAGAAGGAACAGTCCCGATAGTGGGAACAGCATAGACAAAGGCCCTAAAGGGTGTTGGGATACAAAGGGGATGAACTGTAGGGTAAGGCTGGCGAGACAGGCCCAGGGGGCCATTCCCTACAGAGCCATGGGGACCCGATGAGAAGTCTAGCCTTTGATCTGGGAAATGTTTAATTTTGTTTTGAAAAGATCATTCTGATTACAGGGCTGAAGATGGACAGGTGAAAAACAGGAGATTATAAAACTTATCAATATCTGATGAACAGGTCTCTCCCTGGGAGCTGGGCTCTGTGGGTCTGTTAATACAGCCTCCCAGGGCTGCAGCACAGTGCAGTGGTCACAAGCCTGGCCCTGGAGCCTAGATGCCTAAGTTCCAAGTCTGGGTCTGCCCCTAATTAGTTATGCAACCTTGGTCAAGTTACTCAATCTCCCTATGCCTTAGTTTCCTCATTTCTAAAATAATAGCCACTTAACATGGTTACTGTGAGATTATGTGAATCAATAAATACAAGGTACATAGAACAGGGTCTGGCACAAACTAAATGCTATTTTGTATTCATTACTATTTTTGTAATGGCCTCACACACTAGATCGAAAGCAATTGTGGTTAATTAAATCCATAAGCTCGCTATAACATAACCCCCAAAAAGTTTATGAGAGTTTTAAGTCTAACAAATTAGTCTGGAGTTGCATGTGTTTCCTTTTCTGTCCCACAGTGTCTTACATTATCTATTTATTGTTTAGAGCAACTGCCTTTTCTCCCCCTGCTGGAAGGACATTCTCCTTGCTTGGGTTGCTTTTGGCCTCCTTCATCTCTTTATCCTCCTTTCTCTACTCCATCTTACTCATAACTTAGCTGCAGAGAGCTCCCTCTTTTACCCCTTGTGGGGGGACCCTGTGAAGTGCCATCCAGGTCCCCTTGCAAGGAGGGGTTGTTGGCCCAGCTGCTGGTAAGCCGACAGCTTCTGCTTGGTGGGCCCTTGTGGGATAGCCTCAGCTGCAGAGTACTGCCTTGCCAAGGTTCCACCTTTCCCCAGGCAACACCCCACCCAGTGACTTTATGCCGAGGGATAAAGCCACACACTGACAGTTCTGCATGGCAAGTCCAGCTGCAGGAGTCCCCTTGGGGCTAGCTGGTGCCATCCTTGGAGTTGTATTGCAGCTCAATCGACCCCTGCTTCCTGTCCCTCCTCCACAGGTGCGGACCCCCAGATACCTGTCAGACATTCTGCACACTATCCTGTATCGGAGCTGGCCTGAGAGAGATCCAACCAACTCAAGACTATGCCACTGTCCCTCAGAGCTGAAAGGAGACCTCGTTGGCCCCACTCTCCCCTTTTGTGCCAGCACATTCTCTGCAGTTTCTTTATAGCTTGAATCAGTCCGTCATGAACTGGATTTGTTTAGTGCTTGTTTCCCCTCACCCCAGTTCCCTTTACTAAAATAGAAGATTCTTGTCTACCTTGAAGACACTCAACAAATATCAGGTAAATGACCATAGTACAATATAAGGGTTAGGTTCACACAGCATTTGAAGCTGAGCCTCCCAGATTCAGATCCTGACCGTGATGCTTTATTAGCCAGTCATCCTCCTGCCTAAGCTTTTTTTTTTTTTTTTTTTTTTTTTTTTTTTTTTTTTTTATTTTTTATTTTATTTTTTTATTTTTTTTTGCCTAAGCTTTTAAATGCTGGCATTTGGGCAGCCCAGATGGCTCAGCGTTTTAGCACTGACTTCGGCCTGGGGTGTGATCCTGGAGATCCGGGATCAAGTCCCACATCGGGCTCCCTGCATGGAGCCTGCTTCTCCCTCTGCCTGTGTCTCTGCCTCTCTGTCTCTCATGAATGAATAAATAAAAATCTTTAAAAAAAATAAATGCCAGCATAAGCCCTTGGCCTGCAGCATGCGCAGAGTAAGTGCACCACGAATCTCAGCAGTAGAGTCCATTCAGTCACGAGGCTGTTGTGAGGAGTAATTGAGATAATAGGTGCACATTGCTTCGTTAGCACAGTGCCTAGCTCAGAGGAAGCGCTTGATAAATGATCTGTTGGTATCGGTAATTGTCTTCACTAAGTGGCCAGAAAGCAAAAGCATGTCCTCGGCCTCAGCCTCAGCCCCCTCTGCTGTGCCAAGCACCAGGCTGAGCCCACTGGAGGCACAAAACACAGACAGCCCAGTGGGTGAGCCGTCCTTGCTTCCCTGACCTGTAGGGCACACAGCATTCTGCCCTCACCCTGACAACCTGCACACTGCCTAGGCCAGTGCCGGCCCCACAGCAGACACTCCACCATGCACGTCACAGAGGTGGTTCGGACCAGATTTCAGTCCCATCTCAATTGCTCAAATGCGGTCTCCATGGTGACTCCCAGTCCAGCAGTTGGAGGAAGGTGCATCCAGATCTGGGGGCTGGCACACTGCAACCTCTAAACACGTGCCATATTTTTTCGCATTTCTCAGACAGATTGTGGGTTGTGTGTTCATTAATTAAGATGAGAGTAATTGGTCCCAGAAAATAGTCTGCCTATCAGCTTGCAAACCACGAGGCCCTGTGGTTCTTTCTCTCCCGTCTCACATCTCTATAGCTGGTTTCTTGGCTCCTGACTATTTCCCCAAATCTCCAGGCCGTCATTTAACTGTAACAGTTGAAGAATAAAGGAAGAGTAGGATTTGAAATAGAATTTCCCTGGCTTATTGGAAGTCGATTCATGCCTAGGAAGGAGAAATAACAACCCCCCTCATATGTCTGTAATACTTTGTGATTTTTTTAAATGCTTTCCTATATGCAATTTCATTTATTCCTCACTTCATCACTGGGAAGAAGTTATTATTAAAGGCATTAAGAGCTCAGGCTATGGAGCTCAAATCTTATTTCCTCCTCTCAGTAGCTGTGGCAATGGCAACTTGCTTGGGCTTTTCATGGGTCACATTCCCAATGTGAAATATACTAAGTAAGGACCTTCTCTGCAGGATTAAATTGTGGACAAAATGAGATAATCGACATAGTGAGCCCTCAAGGTTTTTGTTGTGCATATAGAATATGCCCATTTTACGGATGGAAACTAGGGTCTCTGAAATGTCCGGTTACTTGGCCAGTATCTCTAGCTTATAACAGGCTTGACAAGGTCTCTGAGATGTGCAGTTATTTGGCCAATATCTCTAGCTTATAACAGCCTTGACAAAAAAATATCTCTAGCTTATAACAGGCTAGACTTTGCATTCTCTGATTCCTAAAGGGACACTTAATACTACCTACCATGGGCTGAATGTGTGTTTTACACTGGACTTTACATCATGGTGCTTCTGGTCTACACAGTGCCCTCTGAGAGGTTGTTATGTGCAGGGAACACATTTTTTTTCCTATGATGAGGTTAATTTGTGAGCCATTGTGAAAGTCTATTTTTTTTTTCTTCTCAAGACAAGGTGACTTGTACCCTTCCTCAGTGATTGTACCTCTGGGCCATTTCAACAAGCTGTTATTTATAGCATTTCAACCCCAGAGCAGCCCAAAGGCTCCACTGCTTGCTTTACCTTATGTAATTAGTTTGTTCTTTTCTGTCCCTAAAACAACCTGTTGGGTTCCAATGGAATGTGTCTTTTCTGACATTCTGCTGTGGAGGACCAGGGTTTTTGGGGGTGAAGATCATGTTGTCCACCCAACTGCCAGACAGTGCCAAGCGCAAGACCTATTTATTATAGAGTAATCCCTCACTCGGTACTTATTGCATAGATGAATGAATCAATCCGTTGATCAGTAAATCATATGCTAGGCTCGTATGTTGAGTTTGGATTCTGGCCTTCTCTGACTTTTTAGGTTCATGGCTCATCGATCCCCACATGCAGTTAGTTATCTCTCTTTGTGTGCTTTTTTGACATTTCTTACACGTCGTTCACCCAAATCCTGGTTTTTCTGGGTCCACTCATGGGAAAGTTAGTATAATGTATTATTTATGATCATCTTGAGGTTGTAAGGACTGGGAGACTTTCTCAAAGCAGAAAGCCACCTGGGTGCCCAGGCAGGTCCTCTGTCCCATGGCCCACCTGGCCAGGCATCAAGGGCTGGGATTCCTGCTGCCAAAGTGAGTGCTTCCACTCTGTACAAGGAGCAGAACGTGGGGACCTCAGTATGTTTTCCCACATGTGAGCTTTGGGTCTGTGTATGTTGTTGAGGGGCAGAGTAATGCTGAAAGATGGGTATTTCAAGGAGGAATCTGGAATAGCTACGTGGAAGGTCTTTGAGGCAGAGAGACCAGCCAAAGGTGGCTGGAAGATTGGAGGCAGAAGCTCTGGCTGTACCTTGCATAGGATCCTCTCATTTGAAAGTGACTGAGAACCCAAGGAAAAAACCAAACAATAGAGAAGAAAGCCCTGGAGGCACACTAGCAAGACTTGAGTTCTAATCCTTGCTTCATCCTTGAGTCTATAAACTTTAAGAAGCTCAGTAGCTCTCTGAGCCTCAGTTTCCTAATCTTTTCCGTGAGAGCAAGTTATTCTTTCCTGGTTTATTTTGTTGTGTTATAGCAAAGCTCAAATGACATAATGGCTGTGAAGGTTTAAGAAAGACGACATAGGCTACACGAGATGAACTTTTAATGTTATTGTAGGGAAGTGAAGATATATATATATGTATATATATATATATGATATTTTAATATAGTGTATGTTTCTTTGGATGAGACAGCTTCTTATTCTAAGGAGAGAAATTGGTTTGAGCCCAAGGCTCATCATTAAATCAGCAAAATGATTTTACTTTTGTTGGCCTCAGTTTCCTTACTATTTGAAATGGAAGTTAGATTAAATGGTCTTTAAATTACTACTAGGAGCACGCTAGGATACTAAGTCTGGTTAATTTATGAGCAGCAGATTAACTATGTGGAAGAGACTTCTGTCCCCATTTTTGGGAAAGGAAATCACATTTACTGATTACTGACTGCATTTTGTCAGGTACATGCATTCCCTAGTTCATTTCACTGTCACATAGCCCTATGAGGCAGACTTTATTATCCTCATTCCACTAAGAAGAAACAGCTCCAGAGAAAGTTATGGGTAGAATTGTCCCTTGCTCTTCTGAATTCATGTGTTGGAGTCCTAATCTCTAGAACCTTAGAATGTGACCGTATTTGGGAATAGGGCCATTGCAAGAGTAGTCAGTTACAGTGAGGTCATTGGGATGGGCCCTAATCCAATATGACTGGTATCCTTATAGAAAGGGAGAAATTAAGACACACACACACACACACACACACACACACTCGCACACAGACTACCATATGAAGATGAAGGAGAGGTGAGAGCAATGCTTGTACATGCCAAGGAATGCAAAAAATTGCAAACCATCAGAAAATGCAGTAGGAACACAGAACAGATTTGCCCTCATAGCTTGCCAAAGGAACCAACCCTCCAACATCTTGATTTAGGACTCTGAGCCTCTAAAATCCTGAGACAATAAATGATATTGTCTAAGCCTCATTTTATCATGGCAGCCCTGCTAGAACACTAATACAGAGAGGTTAAGCCACTTGCATAAGGTTGCAAAGCTTGTGCTCAAATTCAGGTCTGTTGTATTCCAAAGCCCCATAGACTTGTCATTACACTCACCCTCCATATCCTGCAGTGTCAACCCTGTGAAGGAATAGGGCCAGTGAAGATGTTCTGGACTTTGTTTCAGACCCTGAGCATCCTCTTCCTGCAGGCCCTGCTGGTCCTCTGACCTGCCTAAGGAAGGAGATGGAGTCATCAAGGATCAAGGGCCCTTTCCTCCTCTTCCTTCTTGTTGGCAGCACTGGAGGAAGCAGCGGGGAGGCAGACAGCCCCTGGCTTGGCTGGCTTCCCCAAACAGTGGCTTCCTGCAGTTAGAATGTGGCATCCCCCTGCTGAGGAACCAGATGCCCCACATAGGAATGTGATGTCACGGCAGGAGGGGTTGCCGAGCAAAGGTAATCAGGGAGAAGCTGCTCAGGCTAATGTTGCCTTTTGTCTAACAGCCCATGGCTCCTGGCAGAGACAGCTGAGAGTTGGCAGTTTACCCCAGGACCTGTGTGCACACACTTCTAAAATTGGAGACAGGCTTTCCTGTTGGCAGTTTAGGACTTCATGGGGACCCGGGCAGAGAGCCCCATAGACTCCCCAGGGGGTGGAAAGGGCAGCAAGGGAGGGACTATCACAAGAAAATCTCTATGCCCAGGCACCTGAATTTTGTCACTTTACCCTCTCACCTGTCTTCTCCACAAAGCGACTTTAACTACTCTCTCTACTCAGGGAGGAAAACAGGTTCAGGAAGGTGAAGTGGGTTTTCTGAGGTTATACAGCAAGGAGCAGGAAACTTAGATTAAAAATGTTCTGTCTACATGAGTCTCTATGCTTTTTTCTCTGCAGCACAGACCATACTGCAGAGAAACAGTGGGCACAAGTCTACTTCTTTCTCCAGTGCTCCTGAGCTTAGAGAGTCAGCAGGGGATGGAGTAGGAACTCAGCGCCCCATGGGAAATAGTTTGAATTTTGATTTTCTGCCTAAATCCCAGATTTAATCATGTCTTTTAGCAGGTAAGTCCCTACTGGCTCCAAGGAAAATTCCCAACCCCTCAACCTAACTTTCAGGCCTTCCCTTCCTCATCTCATTACCAATTTCCTTCAACACTGAGAGTCAGGCATCTGGCATCCCTAACTAACCCACTTCCTCTAAACATATGCTTTTCCCACTGCTTTGCTTGGGCTGGTCTTTTCCCTAGTTTGGTATGCCCTGCCCTGCATTGCATGAGAACTCCTGCACATACATCAAAACCCAGTGTCCTATCACAGTGTCAGGGCTGTGAAGGCAGCACAGTACAGGGACTGTGGGCACAAGCCTGGAGCAGGACCTCCTGTTTGTGGACCCTTTTTCTGCCACTTCCTAGCTGTGTAACCTTGGGAAGGTTGCTTCACCTATTGTGGCTTCATTGCCTCATCTGTGAACTGGTGATGACAGTAATGAGTACCTATTCCATTAGTTTATTGGGAGGATGAAAATGATCAGCATTTTGATGTTTATAGTTTTCTATTTAGTATACTGGGCTATTAATTTTTCCTTGCTTGTCTGCCCACTAGACTGTGTGCACCTTGAAAGCAGGAACTGTGTCTTATTTGCCTCCCATAATTCCTAACACAGAACCTAGAACCTGATTGACAAATATTTGTCAAAAAAACAAATAGATACATATATAAATGAAAGCAGATTTGAAGTGGCACACTCATGTGGGTATCCCAAGCATCAACCAGGTGGTTACAGCATTATTAACAGAATTAATGTCTACTGAGTGGTTTACTGTGTAGCAGGTACTGTTTAAACACTTTGCCTTTTAGGGTGCTTGGGTGGCTCAGTCAATTAAGGGTCTGATGCTTGATCTCAGCTCAGATCTTGATCACAGATTTGTGTGTTCAAGCCCCATGCTGGGCTCCATGCCTAGCTCCATGCCTGGCTTGGAACCCATTTTTTAAAAAGTTAAACACTTTAACACTCATTCAATTGTCTCAACAACCCTCTGGAGTGACTGTCATTTCATCATGATTTTATGGGTAAAAGACCTGAGCTACTAGGGGTTTCAGTTACTTCCTGGTGCTGTGCAACTAGAATATAGCAGAGCTGGCTCCAACATGGGCCTGGCTCCAGCATCCCTGGTCATTGCCACCACATTGCACAACCCCTCGGGAAGGTACAGTGGTGGTGACTGGCTCAGTTAATATTTGCTCAGCAAGAGAAGGGTCCTGAAACAGCAACAGGTACTGAGAGAGAGGATGGAGTGAGAAAGGCCAATGGACTAGGCTGTATTTGGAGCAAGCAGGTGGGTTTGGGACCTTCACTGCATATGGCCCTGGTACATGCCTCACTTCTGTCTGTGAGTTATTCTGGTTGTCTTAAAGGAATTGAGAGCGCATGGCCATCAGATAGCAAGTGTGGTCCTATCTGTGTACAGGAAGATGGAGAAGATGAATCCTTCCTTTTGTTTTGTGTTGTGTCCCTAGCATCTAGTGTAGTCCCTGACACATTAATATGTAGCAGTTGAATAAAAGAATGAAGAATCAGGAACTCCAGGATTCAGTAGCTTGTGCAGGTATCTAATATCCACTTATGTTACTTTAAGTCATTTCTCATGCATACATCAGAAAGCCCAGGTTAGAGAAGAGGGTACACATCTTCACATGATGAGATTCTGCATATCCAAGAAGCGCATCTCTCATCACTGCCAAGTGTAGTGGCCCTCAAGAGCCCTGTGCTTCTGGAGCTCCAGTGGGTAGGGTTGCTATGAATGATTAGGCCCCAAATGATCTCAGGGCTGAGCAAATATTAACACCTTGAATCAACTGCACCTCCTTGATTGTGGGGAAAACTTTCTGTAGGCTGGAAGAGAGTTATTGTACCACGTAATAGTCAGGCACGGGTGATATAGTGAGTTGTGGGTGGCATAAATGAGTTTAAAGCAAAGATGGATTTGCACTTGGAAACTGAAATCACGCGGTGAGGTTTGCTGGTGGAATTGCACAGTACACCGGAAAGAATGCCAAGAATAATGCAGATGGGTGACTGGCTGTCTCAACCCAGGCTTTCCATTGTGGCCAACTGTAAAATGGGAAAATTAATTGTACCTACCTCAGTGGTGTAGCAAGGAGGAATAAATGAATTAATACAAATAAAGCACTTGGAACGGTGCTGAGCAGGTAGTGAGCACTCAGTGAGCATCAGCATTAATACACACTAGGTACCCTTAAATACAACTAAAAATAAGAGACGGGGCCATTTTATCCTCACAAACCTTGCAAGATATGAACAGCTGGTCACATGACTCTTATGTGTTGTGATAGGTGCCATGATGGCAAAAATTCAGGTTGTTTTGCGACTCAGAGGATGGGTTTCGCTCAGCTAGATTTGGAGGGCCAGGGAAGACCTCACAGAAGGCATCGCATGATGGAGGAAATGAACAAACAGGAGGTGGTCACCTGGAGAACAGGAGAGAGGATGCTACTAAGCAGAAGGACTAGCAGTGTGTGCAGGGACCTGGAGGGAAGAGCCTGTCCATTCTGAGAACTCCAAATCAGGCTAGCTACAATGTGGAGTTGCTGGGTAGACTGGTTTCCTAAGGCTGCTATAACAAAATACCACAGACAGAGGGCTTAGCGATAGAAATGCATCTTCTCACAGCTCTCTCTTCGAAGGTTTCAGAGAAGAGTCCTCCTTTGTTTCTTCCTAGCCTCTGGCAGCTGCCCACAAGCCTGACATTCCTTGGCTTGCAGCTGCCCCACACCAACTTCTGCCTCTGTCTTCCCCTGGCTGTCTCCCCCCCGGCCCCCCATGTGTGTCTTGGTTTGCTCTTCTTATACGGACACCAGTCATTGGACTAGGGTCCTCCCTAATCCAGTCTGATCCCGTTTACCTTAATTAATTACATTTGCGAGGACCCACTTTCCAAATAAGGTCATATTAGGAGGTTCTGAGTAGAAGTGAATTTGAGGGAATGCTACTCAACCCAATATGGTTGGGGTGGCCAGAGGAGTGGAAGTGAATATAAATGAAAAGAAGAAAACTTCATATGGAGAGATTAATCGTAAATAATAACAAACCAACATTTATGAGCATTTACAGCATATTGACTGTGGTGAGCACTTTACACATGTAATATGCAAACTCTCTTAGAAGGAAAAAGCATCAGGTTGACTGAGGCCAGAGAGAAAACTCAAAGCTCAGAGTTCACACAATGTGCCATTAGTCAGGGTCCCAGTAGGAAACAGATGGAACTCTGGGATTAGGATAATTCAAGACGGTTTTAACAAAGGGACCGTTTAGAAGCAGGGTAGAGAGAAACCACAAGAAGTAGATAAAGGCACCTGTTGTTACCACCCATGGGTCTAAAAGAGTAGCTACTGAAACCCAGAGCCCAAATACTATGTGAAAATAGCCACTGTGAGAAGAGCTCTGACCTTTGGTTGAGGAAGGTAGATGTTCAAGGTGACTACAGGGGGAGAGAGTCTGAATGGATACCTTGACTTGATTTCTTCTTCTCTCTAATCTCTTGTTGAGACCCCATTGGCCTACCCTAGCCAGAATCCAAAGGACAAGAGAGCCCATTCATACGTCAGCCATGTGAGGCACTGAACTAAGAGGGGAAGGCTAGATTGTGGATCTATAGAGGCAGGCAGACAACATCTTGCACGAGGACATTGATGAAAAGCAAAGCCTAGGAGGCAGAAGAGTCAAGTTAGATTGTGATGAGAAAGACCATTTAGCCTAACATTAAGAATGAGCATAGGATCTGGGGTGAGACAGACTTTCATTCAAATAAGTTGTTTCCTCCATGTCCAACTAGCTCTGTGACTTTGGGCATATGTCTCCTCATGCAGTTATTGAGATGATTATACACACCAACACGATTAAAGTGCTTAACACAGTACATGGCATTTTTTTAAGATTTATTTATTTTTTTATGATAGACACAGAGAAAGAGAGAGAGAGAGGCAGAGACACAGGAGGAGGGAGAAGCAGGCTCCATGCAGGGAGCCTGACGTGGGACTCGATCCCGGGTCTCCAGGATCATGCTCTGGGCCAAAGGCAGGCGCCAAACCGCTGAGCCACCCAGGGATCCCCAGTACATGGCATTTTAATACTCAGTTGGCATCTACTGCGATTGCTGCTACCATGAACAGCATTGGGCAGCAATCTGTTGTTGTGGGGCCTCTCTTGAAGGGCTGTGGCCAGTCACAATCACTACACGCAGCACTAATTCATTCATTTGTACATTGATCCATTCAACATGTGTTTGTGACCATCCATTATGTGCCCATCACTGGTCTAGCTGGTAGTGGTGAATAAAGCTAATAAAATTCTCTATTCTTGTGGAGCTTACATTCTGATGGGGATATGATATGAAAATGATGAGTGCTATGGATCAGAGCATAGCAGAGAAGAGAGATGAGGGATGCTTGGGGTGGGGTTGCCAGTTGAAACATGGTGGCAAGATGGATCATTGAGAAGGTGATATGTGAGCAATGATCTGACTGGAGTTTAGGGAGGGAAGCCATTCTGATCCTCGAGGGCTGAGGGTTCTGGGCAGAAGGAAGGACAAATGCAGATACTGAGGACAGAGCACACCGGAGAATTCAAGAAGCAGCAAGGATGCAAAACAGTGGGAACTGAGTGCAAACAGGTCAGGGAGGTAATGGGCCGATCTGTAGCCCACGGTCTTTAAAGGACTGTCTTCCTCAAGACACAGGGGCACATTCTGCAGTCCTGGGCACCTCATATTAACACAGTTCCCCATCTATCAAATAGGCATAAGAATCCCCATTTTGTTTACCTCCCATACTATTGTAAGGGGCTGGGAGGAAGATGGGTTGTGATGTTGTTTTGAGCATAATTATTAGGCAAGATGATGTTTTTATTGCTTAGTAATTTTGCTTTAGGCCTCCTGCCGCTGAGTAGAAAGACTGCCCATGCCCTTGAGAATATGCCTGTGCTGGACCATTGCTTGACAGCAGGTTGTCGTGTCTTTTACAGAAACTCATCTTCTTCCTTTGCTTCTTCAACTCCAGGACCTGGTTTTTAAAACAGCAGTTTCTCCCCACTCTGCTCCATGCCCCAAACCTCCCCAGTGGAATTATAGGCCAGTAATTCACAGAGGCCTGTTATTTATCCTATATGCAATAAAGACTTTCCGTAGGTTATAGGAAATAAATGTGCTTTTTACTGTCATCCATGGTTCTTATTAAATGTATCCCCTCAGTGGGGAGATATCTTTGCGGGACCAAGCAGTTTTATGTCTGAGTGGCCAATGAGCTGATAACGGGTTTTATGTCTAGCAGTAGCAGCAGCATGGCAGGCAGCCCTTCGTTCACTGCAGTAAGGAGTTGTGGATTTCTCGCACCACAGTGTGTAAATACTTCTCATTAATGTGGTGGTCTGTACTTGTAAATAGAGAAGCTGGCATTCCCCATGATATCTGCTGGTGGAAACATAGAACACAAGAAGGCTTATGCAGGTGAGGCAAGAAGCCTATACCAACAATAAATGGCATGAAATTATGAAAAAGGATGGAGCAGTGGAGACAATACTTGGCACAGTGGAGTCTTTAAGTTATGAATAGTTTGGATTTTTTTTTTTTTTTTTTTTTTGTGGATACAGGAACTGCTCTGTTATCTTTTTTGGTAGGTAAGTGGAAGGAGCAAAGGCAACTAAAATGTATAGATAGTTATATTGGGCACCCAAAACTTCACATATACCATGTTTTTTGATCTATAAAAAAATAAATAAATAAAATAAAACAAAAAAACACTGACCCAACCAACCTACCAAAAACCCTGGTGAAACTGACATTTTAATCCCAATTTTATATATGATGTGAAAGGAGATTCAGGACTAAGAGACTTATAATTGATAAGTAACTGAGCCAGTGTTGAAACACTGGAAACTTTGTAGGACTGAGTGTCTTCATCTGTAAAACAGGGATGTTAATGGCACACCTGTAGATTTGTACAGAAAGGACCAGCATGGTGTTGGTGTGTAGTTCATGTTTGGCAAAGAGAAAGTCCTGACCAGCTCTGTATTTCCTTGCTAACTTCTACTCTCTTTTTTTTCTTCTCTGCAACAATATATATAAGTGAAAATGGGGTGCATGTAATGATGTGGGCCTATGGTACAGGTGAGATGATGGGAGGTCAGATCCAAACCAGGGTCTTATCAATATGACCTCACGTACAGTGGACACTACAGGGCTCTTGGACTTTTATTTGAAATCACAGCATTGGTGTAGCTTGCAGAGTGATTTCATAGTGTTATTTAAATGTTAATATAGAAATTAGGTTTCCATCACAATTGGGGAAGAGATGAATGAGTTGATATTCACTGATACCTACCATAAAGCAGCTACTTACATATATTATCCTCATCATATTTCTAAGAGAACATAAGTGTCTTGAGGCCTGGAATTTTGGTCTGTTTTTGTTTGCCTTGGTATCTGCAGCACCTAGGTCAGTATGTGGCAGATTGTAGAATATCAGCATGTATTTGCTGAGGCCGTGGCTTTAGGAACAGCACACCAGGTAACACCCATCAGCCACATGCCACAGAGCAACTCATGAAGATAAAGCGATCTGGTTAATTCTCTCTCTTGTTTCCCTAAATATTGCTTATCCCCTTTTTTCACACTACACATACCACATCCGAAACTCCATCATATTTTACCCTTATTCCTGCTGTAGTCTCCACTTTGTGCTCCACACGGTAATTGAATCTATGTCTTACTATGTAGCCAGAAAGATTTTAAAACAATGCAATAATATCAATCTCCTGTTTAGTATCTGCCAATAGCTCCATGCCTTCTGAATGTAGGTCTAATCTCTCTCAACTCACAAGAATCTGCTGGATCTGACCCACTAATCTCTAGCCCCATTAGTCTCTTTTTGTTCTGGACTGAATTACTTTTAGGTCCTCAAATGAGCCATTTTCTCTCTTGCCTCAGGGCCTTTGCACATACTGTTCTGTCTGCCTAGAACACTGCTCTATCCACCCTCCACACCTCTTCATACAAAATCTTCTGTCTAGATGATCTCTATTCATTGTTATAGATTCCATTTAATGTCATTCTTCAGAGGCCTTGCCTTAGATCTACCCCATAAGATTCCCAACTTCATGCTTCCATAATGCCCTGAATGTATTCTTTCAAACACTAATGGTTTTTAAATACTTGTTTTCCCCACCAGGAAGGCCCTATGGAGGAAGGGGTGGATTATATCTTATTTACTGTATTGCACCCTATACAATACCTGACGTATAATATGTGCTTAATAAATATTCATTGTATAGATAATCATCATTTAAATACTAAGTGTCCTGCAGATGAAGAGTCATTCCCACTTTTCAGATGAGGAAACTGAAGTCCAAAGAGATTAAATTTCAAACTCAAGGTCACACAGAAAATGACATATTTAAGAGACAAATCTAAGCCTGACTCCAAAATCCATGCTCTTTCTGCTATTCCAATTAATTGTTCTAACAAATCAAACATTCTGCTTGCTAGAAGGTCCCAAAATACTTTATACAGTTGGTACCAATTTGCAAAGAATCAAACAAACCAAACACAATCAGTCCATTCCCCAAATACTCAAAAGGCCCTGCAGAGCATTTCAGGGTGGCAGCGGAAGGACTCTTGGCATAATTATCATTGGAAAAGAGTTTGGAAATAGTTCAGGTTATTTATATTTCCCTTTTTCTAGATTCCTGATAAATAGTCTCTGATTTGACCTCCAGCTCACAGAGATGATCTCGTTTACTTCCTGGCCTCAGACAGTGTTAGTACTAGAGCCCATATTTCTCACACATATGGAATAACATGAGGGTCTTTCATTTATTCTACTGTGGCCTACGTCTGTCCCTCCCCTTACTATTTATGTTTCTGATTTGACGTGTGATAATAGTAGGACACCCATCCCACCTGTTCTGTGAGATGCCACTCATTTGTACATCCACCAGAGGGCAGCAGCAGCAGAAAAGGACAGCCTCCCCCATGCCACACTCCATACCTTATGTCCAACACAGGAGCCTTGGGCCCCATGTAATTATCGGGCACTGGAAATATAGCTAGTGCCACCTATTAAAATGATAATGTTTGGTTATATTCACTTAAAGAAAATATATTTAAGCTAATTTCACTTGTTTCTTTTTTACTCACTTAAAATGCAGTGACTTTTAATTTTAAGATCACATATGTGGCTCACACTCAAGGCCCACACTATATTTCTGTTGGACAGCACTGCTTGATACAATCTATAGAATAATAAAACAGAATTTTCAGAATAATTACAATTTGAACATAATCTTTCATCCAATAAATAAGTATGCTGTATGAATATATCATAAGAATTAAGGGGGATCTTAGAGCTTATCTAGAATATCCTTATTATATGGCTAGAAAAACTGAGGCCCAGAGCAGTGAAGCAACTTTGCCTGAGGTTACACAGCCAGTAAACAACAGATCTGGTCTTTGAACCTGGGCCACTAGCACCAAATCAGTTTCCTTTATTCAGAGTGGCCAATAGAGGCATCACAGAGCTTAGAATGTGTCCCTGAGAGCCTCCTACTTCCGAGGCACCAGCACCAGTGCCTGGCACATTGTAGGATCATTTTTATTCAAATCCCACTTGGTCTGAGGTGCTGTACCACACTGCACAAAAGATACAAAGATAAGTAACACCCAGGCTCAGAAGATACCAGATGGATAGTAACCAGTTAAAATCATAAAACAGAACTACTGGCAAAATACAACTGAAAGCTAATATGGAAATATATTCAACCTCACTAGTAATTAAAAAATGCAAATAAAAATCATGGTGTTTCATTGTTTGTTACCTTATTCATATTCTTTCTAGTTTCAGAGGGACTTAAAGTAGTTCATAATCCTACAGTAGAAAAAAATCAATAGAAAATAGAATCAATATAAAAAGTGGGGGGGGGGGGAAGCCCCAGTTGTTCTTTCTGCAAATATGGGGAGGGGGATGAGGCTTCATTCCAAGTAAGTGGTTTGGACTTTATGAACATTTTAGTTACCATGGTGTCCTTTAACCCAGTTTGCTTGGCTTTAGAAAAAAAAATTCAGTTATATCCCATTGGATGTTTGATAATACACTGAGCAAAACATTTAACTTCATTTAGTGTAGGAAAATCCAAAATTCCCTGGCTATTCTGTAGTATCAAAATGAGAAATTCCTCAGGAGAAGAAATCAAGTCTTATTCTGTCCCTCAGTTACTGCCAGGAGACCTCACACATAATACTCAACTCAACAAAGCTTTGCTGAGTGCAGGCAGATACCTACATTTATTCTGTGCCAGTTAGGTGCCCGTGCACTTTACAAGCCTCTTTATATAAATGAGCCCATTTAATAATCTCAAAATCCTGAGAATTTGAGTCACCATTTGCAGATAAGAAAAGAGGCACTCAAAAAGAAAGAAAAAAAGAAGAAAAAAAGAAGAAAGAAAGAAAGAAAGAAAGAAAGAGAAAGAAAGAAAGAAAGAGAAAAGAGACACTCCAAAAGATTAAGAAACATGCCCCGAATCTCTGGTTACCAGGAGGCAGAGCTGGGATTTGAACCCATAATGTAGATTTTCCCAAAGCTTGTGTCACTATGTCCCTATGTGAACAAATGGAAGTATAAAGGGGAAAAAAAGAATACAGGAGGGGGAAAGAGAGAAAGAGGAATGAAGAGAAGGACAAAGATGGAAGGGAAGGAAGGAGTGAGTGTGGAATTACGTGTCTTTTGGCACATAGTCTAAGAAAGACAGGGAAGGGTCAGAGTTTCCCTGGAGAAAATTATTCCTGGCAATTTAGAGAGAAATTTTCTAAAATAGCAGGTCAGCCACCGTGGAAGGCTTAGTTCTCTGAAGTTCCCCCAGGACAGTCTCCTCTCTTGCCACCTCATTATCACCAGGAACAATCTGCATGGCCAATAATGAGGGAATCTTAATGCCGGCAGTCTCCGGAGTGGGTAATGGTCTTGCATGAAGAGCGCAGGTCACAGGATCAGGCCTGGATGCTGGAGAGTGAGCTGTGTGGAGCTGCTGACTCTCCCCCTGGACCAACAGTCCATTAGCCCTTACCCCCTCAGCAGGACAGTAATGAGAAGGTGAGGCTCACTCCACAGACCCCTGCCAGCAGATCACAGGGTGGGGTGGGGGTGCTGCCTCCCCAGGGGCAAGCACATCCTGCCACCGAACCTGACAGCCTGCTGTCCCTGAGGTGTCCTAGGTCTGCCTGCAGGATAGCATGTGTCCAGAATTCTAGCTCCTCCCAAGCTCTGCTCCTAACAAAAGTACACCTACATTAGTAGGGAGCCAAGTAGTAGGGAGCCAATTTGACATCTGTAATGTCCTTTTTAATTTCCAGTTGTGTATTTCCACCTGTGAGCCCATGCTGCTTAGTGGATAAGGCAAAGACTTTGGAGCCTGAGTTTAAATCCTAGCGTCTCCCCCCTTCTATCAGCTGTATGACCTTGGGCATCTTACTTCACATCTATGAACCTCAGTTTCTCACCTGTCATTAGGAATAATAATACCAGCCTCATAGGTTTCTTTGGATTATTACTGTTATTAATAATCATAGCTAACACTGAGTACTGTGTGTCAGATTCTGAATTAATTGTTTTATACATATTATCAGTAATCCTTGTAACTCTACATGTGGGTATTGCTCTTATCACTAATTTACACAAACAGAAACTGAGGCTGAGATTGAGTTAGTACATGTCAGAGCTGAGACCTGAGAGACCTGTCTCTCTGACAGTCTGTAACCTTAACCACTATGCTCTCTTGAAATTATGAATTGAACACCTAGAACCAAAAGCCTGACACAAACTATGTTGTCAGTAATATTACCTATTTTCTCCAGTACTTTTTTTTTTTTAACTAATGTATCCGTTAGGATCCAGTCAGGAAAACAGAGGTATTTCAAGCAGAGGGAATTCAGTACAGGATTAGTTGCATGGATGTTGGAAGAAGTGAGAATCCAAAGGCTGACATTGTGGCAAGCCAGACACCAGTGATGAGAGGAAGCCATTTATTTAATCCTCAGTTTAGAGGAACACAGGGAGAAGGTGATGCCAGCAAATCCCAGAGACTAGGGTCACCTTCAGATGCTAGGAACTTAAGGGAACAATGGAAGAGATGCTACTCCTCCTGGAGATGTCATCTCCTACAAACGTGACAAAGAAGGACAGACAGAAGAAATCTGAGATCAAAATGGCAGGTGCCTGGCATATCTAACAACTCCATGAAATAGGTAGGTTGAGATTATCGTCTTTTTTGACTCTGCCAAGTATCCAATCAATGGCACAATAGCGGTCCCATTTTATAGAATGAAAAAGTAAAGGCCAGACAATAAATAACAACCAGAGCTCCAAAGAGGGAGTCACTAATCCTGTGGAATTCAAGGAAGGCTACAGAATGGGAGGGAAATTCCATCATGGATTATGGACAAGTAGGGTTTTGTCAAATGGCTCAACTTGTGAAAGGGTCTTCCAAGCAGTGAGAACTGAAGAAGTAAAGATATGGATTCATGGATTGAAAGGTTTAAGCTGTATAGTCTCTGAATTTCCTGCCAATTATAACTTCTTATTTATTTTAACTTTGAAATCCTACTGGAGACTAGAGAGATACATAATCTATAGTTTTCCTAGGAACTTAAAGGATCCATTTTCTAATACTGAGCTAAATCCCTGGATCCCTGTTTCCACTGGCTATATGCTATCCCTTCATGTTGATGGAGAAGTTGATATGTGGGTGGGGAATGTGTTGCTAACAAGATCTACCCCGAAGGGACAGAGAACTTTGTTCTCTGGTTAACATAGTTGGGAAACAGCAACACAGCAGCTATACGTTAACGTTTCAGTGACCCACTACTTCTAGGTTATGTTTTTTTTTTTAATTTTTATTTATGTATTATAGCCACAGAGAGAGAGAGAGAGAGAGAGAGAGAGGCAGAGACACAGGCAGAGGGAGAAGCAGGCTCCATGCACCGGGAGCCCGATGTGGGATTCGATCCCGGGTCTCCAGGATCGCGCCCTGGGCCAAAGGCAGCGCCAAACCGCTGCGCCACCCAGGGATCCCTACTTCTAGGTTATGTTGCCAGAACCTTTGATCTGCATGTATTTCCATTATACAGACCCCTTTGCACTGAGTTCAATGGCTGAACTTTGCTGCTGACATCACACCTGCCCCCCTGGAGTACCAACCTCCATTCCTAGTGGTGGATGGAGTGTTTCACCTGACGAAATGCAAATCTGATAAAATGTAGCCTTTCTCCTCCTCCTCACTTAAAATCCTTCAGGGGTGCTCCATGCCTTCAAAATAAATCTAAGCTCCTTTAAATATCGTGGCTCCCTCCTGAGTCTCTCTGTCCCCTTCCCTGAACTGTGGGTTTCAGGTGTATTGAATTGCTGTTCATGCTCTTACTTCCATGAGAACCAGTGCTGTCCTCACTGGAATATCCTTGCCCAGCTTCCGACTCTGTCTCTGTCTATGGCTTCCTACGGGGACTTCTCCTTGCTTGCACCCCCTCCTTCTGTGTGTGTGTTTTGTTGCTTGCACAGAACTAGTGCTCAGTATTTGTAGCTTTGGGCGTATGGGATCTTCTAGAAGGCCTGCTATATAGTAGCAATTTGGTAAATGGTAGCTGTCAGGGTAGTGTTGCTATGTTTCATTTCCGCCTTCCTAGTACCTAACCCAGTGTCTGGCACACCTTAGGCTAGCAGATAAACGTTTGTTGTATATTTGAAGAAATGGAGATTTAAAAATAAAACATTCTAAAAGCCTCCATCTAGGAGTGCCTGGATAGCTCAGTAGGTGGAGCATGTGACTCTTGGTCTTGGGGTTGTGAATTTGAGCCTCATGTTGGGTGTAGAGGTTACTTAAAAATAAAATCTTGAAAAAAAAGACTCCTTTTATTAAATATGGTACTGTTAAAAAATTGTCTATAATTCGGACCTGCCTTAACATGCTCAGGTAGGAGCATGCTTCCAAGATAGTTGGCAAGAAGTCCAGTCCTGCTTTTATTAGACAGCCATTAAAGAAGCCAGCATCTCTTTATGCATGGCCCTCTAATTTTATTACCTTTGCTCCTCAATTCAGTAGCCACCTGTGACAAGGCCTCAACTTAACAAGCAAACCTTCTTCCTGGGGCAGATCTGCCTTGGCCTTTGACTGCCAATAACGAAGAGCCTTGGCAGATGAGGTGAATACTTGTACCTTCTATTATGCATCAGCTATCCAAAGGCCCAACCATTTGGGCATTTAAACTGTCTCAACTGGGAGGTTGGTGTGGGATGTGAGCCCTTTGATTAGAAGATATACCTGGCCCAGCACCCCGCAGTCAAACTTCAGTGTCATACATTGCTCTGTCTCTGAGAGTGGCTCATTGATCAAAGGATTCTTTCCCCACCAGCCCTGACGCAGCTTCCAAATCCTACACAGACTAGAGCATAAGAGCAAGCCAGCACCAGTCCTAGCACATTAGAGGACTCCTCCTTGCAGTCCTGGGGCATTGTCACAGAGCAGGGAGGGAGAGTGTTTAAAGGTCTGTGTTCTGCAGCCACACTGCCTGGATGGGAATTCATACTTTGCACTGACACTTGTTAGCTGCATGACCTTGGGCAGGTTACTTCTCTCCTCGATGCCCCAGGGCATACAATTTAGCATGAGGATAATGGGAAGAGTGACATGGAGAGGGGGGCTTAAATGAGTATATATGGGTGTAATAGGATAGAGAGCTATGCCTGGTGTATAATAAACACTATATAAGTTTGGTTCTTAAGTCATTCTACAAACATAAGCTGAGACATGCCGAGTATTATTCTAGGTGCTATATAAGGAAACAGATGAAAAGATGTGCTTCTACCCTCAGTGATCCACTTCTACAAGGAATGAGAGACAAGTAAGCAAATCACTGCAGGAGTTTGTTAGAAAATGAAGGTTGCACAAGATTCCATAAGAGTTCAGAGCACCTGCCCAGGATTGTCAGGGAAGGTGTTAAGGGCTTCAAAGGAAAGACACTGGAGCTAACTGTTAAAGGGGGAGGAGGGAGTTTGGCAAAAGGATTAGGAGGAGAGAATATTCCAGATGGGTTGGAATGCATGCGTGAAGATGCAGAGCTAGGGCCCAGCGTGGCCTGTTTGGGGAACTGTCATGTGTAACTGGCTCCTAGGTATGATGAAGCAGGAACAGGTGAGGTGATGCATCACACAAGGGCCAGTCTTTGGGCTCCACATGCAGCTCTTAGGAGCTGAGCCACAGTTTCCGTGGGTTAGGAGAACTCCTTCAGAATCATGAGATTTGGTGAAACAAGAGAATTGAGATGGATACTTTTTGTTGCACTTAGAACTATTATGTTTATTCTTTAAGAGAAAAAAGTGAGTAACTAAAAAATTAGACTTTCATGATATCAGTGTTAGACCTGAGTTTCAGAACTCGCAAATAGTGTATCAGTGTGTGAACTATTTCTACTTGGATGTGTGGTATATTTTTAACTCTATGATTCTTCTGACCAGGGTTCTCAATCCAAAGGAAACTCATTTAGCCTGAAGGTTCCATACCAATTACATAGTTTTATAAGGTCAAAGTAAAAGTTGGGAGTCATTTTATCTTCATCTGTACTGGTAGAAATTACAGAATCAAGCTGCTTTAATGAGAAAAAGCACTGGGAAGGGAGAAGTGAAAATGAAGGTGTCAGCACCATCAGAGACTGCTGCTGAGTCCGGAAGCTAGAGGATGAGCCTGGGTTGGGCTGTGAAGTCCTCTGACAATGTAGTCTCAAGCCCCGAACTAGTTGCCAGGGCTTCAAGAGGAACAGACATGAAACACAACATCCTTCCACCCTTATTAAGATTTAATCCTGCTTTCAACAGGATTGTAATGTTATTAAATTAGATTTTTTTTTCCTTCCTTAAAAAGGGATTTAACTTTTGCTTTCCTGACATCATAATCAACATGGAACAGATGCAAAGGGGAAATTGTGTGACCACTAGTAATACGGACCTATACTTAACATGTAGCATGCAAAGTTATTAAAATGGAAATTAATTCTTTTTATTACTATCGTACCCTATCAATTAATTTGGTTGGAGGTGCTTATGAATATGCAATCATTCTTCCCTGCTGCCTGTCCCTTAGTCTATGTGTGTGGAAAGCATTGGTGAAGCAATAGGTCGGATTTTAGATGCCTCCGCTAGCTTTGCTCACTCTTTGCTTCCTACGAATGTCGCTGGTGGTGACAGTATTGAATTTCTTTTTCCATGCCAGGCTCTGTTCTAAGCATTTTACAACCATTGCTTCATTCAGTGCTCACAATAAATTTTTGAAATGGGTACTTTTACTGTCCCTATATGAAGAAAAGGAAGATGTGGCACAATGTGGCAAAAGGGCCTTCCTGGGGTTTCATAACCATTCTGACTCTGAAAACTGTATTTTTCACAATGGGCTACCCTGCATCTCACAGATTCCAAAGAAGGGACTAGGACAGGGCATGTATCTCAGACACCAAGCTCCTAGAAGCTGAAGAATAGTGTTGGGGATCTGGAATGGGATAGAGGGCTCTGACCTGGGGACACATGTTTTAAAATAAAGTTGTTTTTTTTTTTTTAATTTTTATTTATTTATGATAGTCACAGAGAGAGAGAGAGAGGCAGAGACACAGGCGGAGGGAGAAGCAGGCTCCATGCACCGGGAGCCCGACGTGGGATTCGATCCCGGGTCTCCAGGATCGCGCCCTGGGCCAAAGGCAGGCGCCAAACCGCTGCGCCACCCAGGGATCCCTAAAATAAAGTTTTTATTATTATTTAGGTATGGCAAAGCCATCAGATCAGGAAAAGACTGTCATTCATAGTTTATTGCTCACAGATCCCAAGAGGAGGGGCACAGCATGTTATAGAGTCCATATGGAAGCTCCAGGCTTGGTCAAGAGGCAGAGGGAGAGAGGGAACTGTGGGCCAGAGCCTTTATTGTGATTTCTGTAGGAAGGAACATTAGGCAGGCTAAACCGGTTTAGTATTGGCTAGTTTGAATAATTTCAGTGAGCTCTGGGGCATAGGGGCTGTCCCTAGTTGTTTGGTGCTTGACTGTGGGGTGATTAGGACAGATGGATGGTGGCCTAAAGTGTTAGAGGTTGGAGGGGGGTATGGGATCTGGACTGGTTTATTTGCATCTGAGAAGTGCACTCCAGGAAAATTTTTTACTATCTCTAGGAGTTAGCTAATCCGGGAGGAATGCTCCCTGAAGTATCAAGACCCCATACATCAAAGCATCAGAAATACAAAAAATAAAATATATTTAATTGAGCAAGCCCTCAGTTGGGGGGAGAGGGGGGTTGCTGTGGGAGGCCCCTAGGGGGTACCCAAGTGGGAAGGAGGAAAGCAAGCCAGGACAGTTGTGCCAGTAAGAAAGACCTGAATATACAGTGGTCTTCGTGATGCCTAGGAAGGGGCAGGAAACTGGAGACATTGAAATTAAGTTTCAAATTATCATTTGCCTTTTGACAGTATCCATAATGTGCATATTATACTTTATATGCATATTAAACTTTGAGGTGTGGGGAGTAGATTATGAACCATTTTTTCAGCTGTGCCCATCCTCTTTGGAAACAGGCCCCGTCTTGATCGTCCTTGCACAACATACAGATTCTTTTTTTTGTTTAAAGATTTTTTATTTATTTATTTATTCATGAGAGAGAGAGAGAGAGAGAGAGAGAGGCAGAGACACAGGCAGAGGGAGAAGCAGGCTCCATGCAGGGAGCCTGACTCGGAACTCAATCCTGGGTCTCCAGGATCCCGCCCTGGGCTGAAGGCAGCGCTAAACCTCTGAGCCATGGGGGCTGCCCACCATACAGATTCTGTGTGAGACCTGCTCTCTCAGAATGGAAGGGCCCTAGTTCATACCTTATTGCTAAATCTTGGTTCCTCCATAATACCCCATCAGGCAAAATATTTCTTCAAGTGCCATTTGCAAACTATGGTTTTGGTAAGAGGGAGGTTGTTAACATAGGTGAGAGGAGACCCAGGAGAGAGGCCATAGTCATGGATTCAGGCTTGACTGGTAACCACTGATTCACAATTGCCTCCTTTTTCCCTTACTTTGGAAAAGCCAGAGAAATTTCATAAGGCGGACTGAGATAGCACTACTACAAAACCAGCTACAGGTTTGCTGTACAAGTACAGTACTTGGATAGCGGGATGATCGCTTGCAGAGGCTTTTTAATCACCCATCCAGAACGTTAGGACTCCTTCTGGATACCTCCTCTTTCCCATCCCCATCCCCAATCTAATAGCCTTCAATCTCATTTCTGCCTCCAAAGCATGTCCTGGAATGTCCACAATCAATGTCTGCACCAGGCCTGAGAAGCCACAACTGATTATCTCTTACACTTCTACAAGAAATGCTTCATGAGCCTCTTCATTTTGCTTCTTGCTACCCTCTAATCAGTCTTCTGTATGTGAGCCATATATATATATTTTTTTAATATAGAAGATATCAAGTCACTCTTCTCCTTAATACCTTTTTATAGTGTATCTGCTAGGGAAGGCTAGCTGCTGTAGCAAAAGGAGCAAAACTATAGAGCAGCTCACACAAGAGTTTTTACCTGAATGAATGAATAGCTCAGCAGGGCGGCCTCACTCGATGGAGTAATTCAGGCCTTGTTAATACGTAGTTCCAGAGATCCCCTAGGTTGGATTTCTTGGAAGCAGATCCTGAAACCCGGATTCATATGAAAGTGATCTAGTAAGAAGTTTAACTGGGAAAACTGATTCAGATATAGGGGAGCAGGACCAGGAAGGAAAGGAAATCAAGCAAGAGTATCATATCTAACAAAATCCCAAGGAGGTAACTTTACACTAATCCTGCAAAGCAAGATCCAGTGAGGATGTAGATCCCACCTTGGAGTTGTCCCCTCAGAGAAAAGAGCTGTAGTATTTGAGTCCATTCATTGGTTAAGGGCTGCCTCTAGGAAGACATACCTTCCCAGATACTTCTAGCAATCGGTGTGTGCAGGCAGAGAGGGGTTCTGACACCCTGAGGGCAGGTCTTGGATTAGGAGATGCAGGTGATGGCATTTGGGAGAGAAAGAACACCTGGAGTCGGCTCTGCAGGAAAATGATAGAGATCCAAGGAGAGATGGGTGGAGGCCTCAGAGCACCTGTTAACTCAAAAGCACCTTGGGGGCTTCATTCTAGCGGGATGGAGAGGGCCTGGGCAGCTTAAATAGACCACACTCAGAGATGAGTCACATCAGGTCTGCTTACATTCCATGGGCTGGAACTCAGATTCAGGGCTATCTCTAACTCCAAGGGAGGCTGGGAAGTGTGGTGCAGCTGTGTATGCAGCAAGCAGAAGACAACATAGGTCTCCTGCTACAGATATTCTCTCTTAATACTTGAATAAAAATCTATCCTTCCTGCCAGGGCCTACAAATCTCTACATGCCTACTTCTCCAGCAGTGTCACCTACTCCTCTCTCTGCATCCCCACCACACTCCAGCTGCATCTGGGCACTTCTTTCTCTTTCTTCTTTATTACTGCAGACTGTGTGAAAAATTAGCAGAAACCTTTTGGCCTAAAATTACAATATTTTCTTATAATGACAAAAGTGTTCATTTGACCTTTGTGTAAGGGTGTTTGATGGATTGGGATAAAGTAGGTAATGAAACAATGAGTCACACTTAGTAGAGCCTATAAGAACCATAGCTAGCCTTAGATAAATTCACAGAAAGTAGAGAGCCAAACCTGTCTGTGGGCAGCATCTGGTGGCCTCAGGTGTACTCAGCCAGGTGCATCGTCTCATCATCACTGCTGCAAATGCAGAGCCCACTGTGCCTGGGCTGTCTCTCTGATTACCAGTTAGGAGCATGAGCATGACCTTGGACAAATTCATGAACCTAGGTGTTCCTCGATTTTCTCATCTGTAAAGTGGGACCGATAATTGTTCCTGACTCATAGGATTATTGGAAAGATCAGATGAGTTAATATAGTAGAAGGGGCTAAGCACTTTATTACTGCTGTTATTACTATTAGAGGACCTTCAGGGCTACACAACCTGCTACTCCAGCTTCCCTGCCCTCTCCCTGGGATGAGATTCAGAAGGACACTTTCTTGTTAGCGACTTCTTTTCTTTTGCTTTCCTGCAGCCCCCCTCAGGCTAAGGGATGTTGGGAGGCAACAAACACAAGTAAGCTCCTGTTTAATATGAAGCATGTGTGTATGTGCGTTTTCCCTGCATTAGGCGCAACTTAAATCAAAGAACCTGAGACCTATTGGCAAGCAGTGCTAGAATCTGAGTGGTGCCCATCCTATGTCTTTCCCCAAAGCTGCAGTTTTCCTTGAGAACAGAGTTCAAGTCTCTCCATGGGCCAGGGGCTTGCTTTTCCTTTATGCCACCAGGCCTGGGTCTGGTGCTGCCTTTGACTGCGCATCTCACAATCTCACAAGGTGCCATTCTCACACACTGCAGTGATGGCCCTCACCTGTGTGCTCGTTCAAGGGGAGGTAGACTTTACTTCTTGGCGGGACCAGCAGCATGCATATGCAAGACTGGAAGAGATTCATGCTGGCCATTTGCAGGCAATCCATATCAGCTGAGTTATGGAAGTGGAAGCTTCAGTTTTCATTGTTACTGGATTCATTTGGGGAAGGAACTCCAGAGGCTGCAAAACCAACTCACTTTTTAAACAAAAAGGTATAAGGACCAGGAGGACTCAGGTCAACTAGTTAGAGTGATGTCATTGAATGTCTTCTTTGGGATGAGAAGTGATCATTTCTGGGCCAAGTGCTCCTATAACAGATGTAATCTGCAAACATTCAGTCCTTGTCTCTAGTACCCTCTGGTCTTCTATTCTAACTGGGGCCTGGCAAACCAGAACTAAGACTGTGCCACTGGTACTTAAGTTGGAGAAAATCCTTCAGTTGTTTGCCTCTTATTGCATAGCAAATCATCCCACCATTAGTGGCTTCAGGTAACAACACTGGATATCTTACAATCTCTGTAGATCAAGAAACTGAGGCAGCTTATATGAGTTCTCTTGGTTCTGGATTCTGGCTACAGCTGCAATAATACTGGGGACTATAGTCATCCCATGGTTTGGCTGGGGCACGATCCGTTTTCAAGCCCACTTACTGGTTATTGGCAGGATTCAGTTCTTGGCAGGCAGTGAGACCGAGGGCTCAGTTCTTCTGGCTGTTGGCAAGAGGCTGCCCTCAGTTCTTTACCACATGGGCCTCTTCATAGGGAAGCTTGAAATATGGTAGCAAGCTTCATCAGGGTAAGCAAAGAGAGAGCCAGAGAGAGTGAGTGAGTGCCAGCAGGATGGAAGTCATACTCTTTAGGAACCAAATCATCAGAGTAACATTCTTTCCCTATTGCTGTGTTCTGTCTGTTAGAAGCAAGTTACTAGGCCCAGGCTACCCTCAAAGGTAGGGAATTACACAGGGGCTTGCATACCAGGAGATGGGGATCATGGTGGCCATCCAAGAATTCCAACTGTCACCATTCCTTCCAGCAATTTTAGAATTCTCAAATTTCACTCTATCCCTAGACATCATACCACCATGCATGGATTATAATTAGGGTGAATATGTGTCTCAGTTGGCCTGGAATAGGACCAGGTTAAATGATTAAAGAGAAAAGATCACTCTAAGTGTAGAATAACAATGCCTTGAATATTTTTAAAAAAATGTCTGTAGAGATTTTCTTCATTTTCATAAGGTAGAAGTGCTTTGCTTAAGAAAAATTAACTTTGTCACTCTTAATTAATCTATTTAACACATATTTGTTGAGTGCTTTCTAGTGAGGCTATAAAGTAGGAAAAAGATATTATCCTCATCCTCGAAGAAGTCAGATGAGAACATGAATACTAATAGTATTGTGCAAAAAATGCTGTGAGAGAGGGTGTCATGGAATCAGAGATGGAGGCCTTTGGATTTTTCTGAAGGTTGAATAGGAGTTTGCTGGTTAAAGGATGTCTCATTCAGGTTCCTAACAGGAAACAAAGGCCATGTTCAAAATGGGATCATTGAAGGAGGGTTTATTCTCAAAGGTGAGGTTATAAGGTATCGTGTAGGTCTGTGGTAGTCAGCTATACCACCCAGGCCCCATGCATTGAGAGGAGTGCAAGTCCTGTAGCGTTGGTCTCCTTGAGGGAGGAGAGCCTTCCTAAGGTTTCTTTCCCAGCTCTCATTGATCTTGTAGGAAAGAACCAAGGGAATACATACTCTGACCTCACTTCCCTCTTTCCCTTTCGTCGCCTGCCAAACCCGACTAGAAACCAAAGGCCCTGAGGACCCTCACTGTGGCCCAGACGGATTAGCCTCAAGAGATATAGAGCAGAGTGGGAAAGTGGAAGGTGTGTCTGGAAGGGCAATAGAAGCCATCTGCCACCGTGGATTAGTCACACCCATTCCAGAGAAAGGGACCATAGTGAATGGAGTCCTGATGACCTTGTACTAACAAATATGATCTGAAACAAGAGGAAAGAAGCAACTGAGCCTAAAGAAGCAGGCAGAGGGTAGGTCATGGAAGTCTCCCTGGATCTTTTACAACATTGTCCTACCTGAAACAGCCAGCCCATGCCTGCCCTGAGGTCAGATGGTACCTTCAGTAATATATACAGATCACACTGTCCATTCCTGGGCTGTGCAAAAAATATATATATATATAGATTCTACCCTGAAGGTGGTAGAAGAGATTTTAGCAGGGTATTTGTGGGATCTGCCCTGAATTATGGATGAGGTGGCTGTGGGGTTAAGGGTAGACTGTAGGGGAGCTGGTTAAAATTCCAGCTCTGCCCCTGCTGCCTTGGGACTTTGCACAAGACCTTTAAACTCTCTGGTTCCCAATTTTCTGGCTGATAAAACTCAGCTGGCAACTCTGGCTCTCTGAACATGAAGATTAGATGAGATAGATGTTTTAGAAAATACGAAATGTTCAACGTAAGCTTCTAGCACACAGTTCAGCCAGTGATTTTAAGAGGCCGAAAGTAAGGAGGGAATTAGCATTTTGGGCACCAGAATGCCAGGAATTATGTTTGAACATTTTACATTGAATATTCTGTTCACTCCATGGATCACCCCTAGATAGCTATTATCTTATTTTTCAGAAGCGGAAAGAGAGGCCTGTTTTGATTACTGATTAGGCACCATGCCCAGGAGACATGAAGGTAAATAAGAACTAGTACTGGCCTTTAGGAGTTTATCATTATGGTTACTTAGGTTGTTTAGATCAGTGCTCCTCACATTGTAATGCACACCTAGCCTCGTGTTCAAATGCAGATTCTGACTCACTAGTACTGGAATCTGGCTGGAAATTCTGCATTCTCCCAGATGACATAGATGCTGCTGGCCTGAGGACGGTATTTTAAGGAGGTTAAAGGTCAGATTCAGCACACACACACACACACATATACACACTCACACACACTTAAACACACACGTTTTTATCAATACTTGCAGTCATGCTAAATTGAAGCAGGGAAAAGATCTTTTACAGCAATTCCAACTTCAGGAAATGGAGAAGTAGAAGGAGAAAGCTTTGTGCTC
Source organism: Vulpes lagopus (assembly GCF_018345385.1). Taxonomy (NCBI): domain Eukaryota; kingdom Metazoa; phylum Chordata; class Mammalia; order Carnivora; family Canidae; genus Vulpes; species Vulpes lagopus. Next base: position 78,038,253 of record NC_054833.1, read on the forward strand.
TAGTATTTAACTGAAGAGCAGTCACTAAGACCAGTCATTCTGTTCCAGAATCTAAACCTTCCCTTGTTGGGGCTGAGCAGAATATTGTTTTTCTGCCCCTTGGATATATCCCATTATGAGCTTTGATCAAAGCAAACCTTTCCCTTTGAGGCTTGGGGCACATGTTAATGGCTTTGTTACTCGCATGTATCTGCATATATTTGCAAAGCAATTCAACTGCTTCTGATGGGGAGGAGCAATAGGACTGGTGGTTGAGTCTAGGGTTTAAGCTTCTGTCTAAAGCTTGGTCCATAGCATCTCATCTTAAAAGCAATCTAACAGCAGAGAGCTGGGGCAGTCCTGGTGATTGAAGGAACTAAGAACTCAATTTCCAGCTGCTTAGCTGGTTGAAGATTCCAAGCCCTTCACGGGAGCTTTTGGTCACAGGGAGCTTTGCTCCACTTTGAGGCTACCCATTGCTTCCCAAATATCTTCCTTTTTTTTTTTTTTAAGAATTAATTAATTAATTAATTAATTTGAGAGAGAGATGGGGGGAGCAGCAGACGAGAGGGACAAGCAGATTCCCCAATGAGCACAGAGCCAGATGCCAGGCTCAGTCCCACAACCCCGAGATCATGACCTGAGCAGAAATCAAGAATTGGATGCTCAACCTATTGAGCCCCCCAGGTGCCCCCCAGATATCTTCTTAAAGTGTTTCTCTGAACAGGCCACTCTCCTATTCAAAGACTTTCCTTTGTTCTCCATTATCTATGAGAGAAAGCAAATCTTAACATGATACTCAAAACCCTCCCTACATAACTAGGTCCCTTGGCTTCAGCCTCCCCTCTGCTATCTCCCTTAGGTGGGCATGCTCTAGCCAACTGAAGCAACTGAAGTTTTCCCTAAGCCTTATTGATTCTCGCCTTTAAGACTTTGCTTTTGTCAGTACTTCAGTAAGTGCTTTCTCCCTACTTTCCTAACTCATGTCCACATTCTATCCATCCTTCAAGACTCAGCTTCAGTCCTGTGCCCTCTTAGGGAGCCTTCTTGGAACTTTCCACCTGGAGAAATTCCTCCCTCTTGTGAACCCCCTCAACATTTTAGCCATGACCTTCTTATTGTGTGAAGTTCTTTCTTTGTTTATGTATTAGGAAATTCCTGGGTCATTGCATGTGTTGAAGGCTGCCCATGCCTATGTGTGTGTGTGTATACATATATACATAGGTATATATATGTATGTGTATAAAAAAGTGCTTAATAAAACTTAATAAAACTTTGAGTACATGAATGAATGAAAGATAAGACAGATGGCTTCTGAACTATGATTTTATGGCAGCATATTTTCCAATGTATTCATTCTTTTAATACATATTTATTGAGCTCCTGCTCTGTTTCAGGCATGAGATTCTGGGAGTACAAAGGTGAGGAGAGGAGAGTCCTGGCCCCCCAGGGGCTGTTCTGGGGATGGGGCCATCTCATGTTCTTTGTTTAATTAAGTTGGCTACACTCCAACTAGTTGCTTAATAATAAATGATTTGAAAAATCTGAAAACATCTGATATTTTTACAGATCAGTGACCTGTTAGATGAACAGGCTAAATCTTGTTTAATCTGTGCTTCTGTTCATCAAAGAAGTCTTTTGGTGTGGAGTGTGACAACAAATTAGATTGTACTTTCATTGTGCCGTTTGCTCTCCCCCCATCTTAAAAATAATAATGGTGTATATTTTTGGTAGAAACCTTGGAAATAAAAAAATGAATAAAAAATCTCATAATTTCAGAGACAAGAAATCAATGATTATTAACATTTGGCATATTTCCTTTTAATTTTTTGTTTTATTTTTAGAAATGCACACATAAACACAGTTGAGTCATGCTTTTTGTATCAGACTTTTACTGTTTTTTTTTTCCACATAATAGTATACTTACTACATATTTTTTGCATGTTGTTAAAAATTCTTGAAATGATTTTAAATTACATTTAGTGTTTATTGTATGGATGTGTCATAATTTTTCAACCCTTTCCCCATTATTTATAAAAGCTAAAAATGGGAAACAGCTACACTATGAACATCTTTGTGTGTCACTATTTTCCCTTGTCTGATCATTTTATTAGCATTCTTGAAGTGGAATTAGTGAGTTCAAGGGTATGAATATGCTTAAGTCCTTTCTTTTCCTTTTTACCAGTTTTTCTTTACCAGAGATGGTTAATTCTTCTCATTTTATTAGGATGACCTGGCCTCAACTTTCTTTAATACCCTTTTGTAATTAACGCAGAGTGTACCGGCTCCAAGCCCCCTCCCTCATTAAAGCACAGCCAACAGCTTCAAGATCTTTTCTTTGAGACAACATCCCCACTCACCAATACCCACAGTGCTGGCCAATGCTGCTCCTGTTGATTTTTTTGTAGTCTGGGTGATGGATTTTTGTAACAGCAACTCTAAGTGGACTTGACATCAGAAACACTTTTTTTAGTGCATCCAGCCTGCATTTTGATCTTTTAGCTAAAATATACTGTAAGCACTTCTTTTGCTCTCAGACTTCTAGAAGAGCAATCCCACTGAGGCTGTGTTGAATTAGCCTGAATCACCAGCTTCTCATTGCTTGCTGGGATAAGGGCTATCCACCCATGGACCTCTCAAGGTCCTGGTTCTCATCTTGGTCTCTTTCAACTGTGGAAGAATCAAGGAGCTCATTATTGTCAGCCTTAATACCAGATAGTGAAACTTCACTTTAATTGAATCTACTTATAAAACTCTCACATTTGTGTAATCCTCTACAGTTTACAAAGCACCTCCAAGGGCATCAGCTAATTTGGTCATCACCATCTCTCTGCAAGGTACCTATTTATACCTCTACTGTTTCATAGGCAGAGTAACCGGGATATAAGCAGTGCTTGTGCTGGCATTAGTAATGGAAAGAATGTGGGAACATTCTTTGAAAACATATATACTCAATTTCAAATACAACTAATTAGTTGTATTAAGTAAGTTCTCTGAGGATCAGGTTCCTCATCTGTGTGTGGGACAATACAGTTGATTCTTATTTTTCGCAGATTCTTTGTGAACTCAACTACTAAAATTTATTTGTAATTCCCAGATTGATATTGGTGGCACTTTTGTGGCCCTTTTGTTGCACAGAGCAACAAAAATATAAATTGCCCAATAGGCGTGCACCCAGCTGAGGTCACACAAGTCAATATTCTGTCTTTTTGTTTTGGTGGTCATACTGTAAGCAGGTGTCCTTTGTGAGATCTTTTTAGTGCTACATATTACATTTTTGTGTCCCTTTTTTGGCGATTTCACTTTTTTTCCCCACTTTTTTTTCCCACTTTTTTCTATGGTTGAACCTCAAGTATAGTACTGAAGTACTATCTTGTGTTCCTAAGCAGAAGAAGGCGGTGATAGGCTTTATAGAGAGAATATACATGTTAGATAAGTTTCATTCAGGAGTGTGTTACAGTGCTGTTGGACATGATTTCAATGTTAATGAATCAACTATGTATTAAATAAAATGTCTTTAAAAAGAAACACATATAAATAAAGGTATGTATTGATCAGTTGATGAAATTATTGTGACCAGAGGCTCACAGGAACCTAGCCCCCCTAGGAACAATGGCTTAGTATGCACACAGCTTTATAGAACATTACTGCAAATAACAATAATGATTGTATCTATTTTATGGGGTTGCTGTGTATGTTAAGTAAGGATATGCGCAAAATGCCTACTATGTTGATGTTCTATAAGGGAAGACTGTATCCTACTGTATGAGGGAGCAGAGACTATGAGAAGTTACCTGCCTTGTTTAAAATCATTAGACCAGAAAGTGGCTCAGGTTAGTAGCATATGAATCCATTCTATCTGAATCCAAAAGCAGCAATCCTCAAAGCATACAGGCTACATCTAGGAATAATCCCACATGGAAATTAAATGCTTTTTAGTTCCTTCTGACTGCTCTTGACTTAAAGATTTTATCTACATGACTGAATTCTGAAAAACCTATTTACACCACCACCACCATCTTTGTGCCAGGCACGGTGCTAACCATGTGCCATCTGGTACCTCTTCATTGCATATTGATCATATAAAGTAGGCATTATTGTTATTGTGACCATTTTAGAGACCCAGAGAAGTTAAATGAATTTTTTCAAAGTCCTACAACTTGGAGAACAAAGATAACAGTTTAGGTCTTTTTGACTCCACAGCTCCTGTTCTGAATCTTGACATCAGAAAGCACCAAACTCTTGGAGAATCTATAGAGCAGCAAAACAGCCAACTGAAGAATCAGCAACAACAACGGCAACAACAAAACAGTGGAGAAGGACATAGAGTTATCTATGTTTACTTACCCAGGTAAAGTTATTCAAGAAAGTAATCAGCATTAACCATCATGGTCTTACAAAGAAAAGTAATCTTAATATCATAAAAGTATGAAGAACTTAACTTTGGATTAAAAAAATCCAACCCATTTGCCTTTATGAAAGCCTTACAACATTATTCTTCTTTTCTCATTTCACCCAGAACAGGGCTGCTTTTGTCACAGACAAGTGGCCTTTGGCAACCACAGCTCTGTACTGTATTCTAAGTTTTTTTCTCCTGTCTACGCCTGAGCTTTGTCATATACCCAGGCAGTGGATTGGATAAAATGATATCTAAGATCACTTTTCAATTCCAAGGATGATTTTAGAGTTTGGCCCATGTCTCATTTCAGTCCAGAGACAAAGGGGAGGCTGGCCTCATGTACATTAGACATCAAGTCAGCTGCTACTGCTCTATCAGTCTTGCACTTGACAGCAGCAGGCACCTTGCGAATTGACCTCTAGGAAGAAAATGAATGCTTAGTGGTGGCAAATAAGTTGCGTTAACTATTGGGAAACAGAGCACACACATAAATCTCCTGTGGATCTATATTCCTTAAGGAAATCCATCAGGGAAGAGAGGCAACTCATAGAAGATGAGGACATAACTCTCTGGCTGTTCCCCCCTCCCCGCCGAGGTAAATACCCTTCAGAAATGGAAATGGCCCACCAGATAAGTTAGCTTCAGGACTCTTTCACTTTTCTATTCACCTATAAATTAGGGATTTCCACTGTCCAAGCCTGTACTCACTTGCTAAAATATTGCTAAAATAATAAGAAAGAGGCAACAGCAAGTACAGTTTGTTACTGTGAATATGGTACCATCTGATGATATACCAAGTTCTTAGCATATTTAAAACTCACAAGAGCCCTGGGAGATAATACTGTCATCATCCTCATCTACAGAGGAAGAAACTGAGACAACAAAAGGTGAAGTGGCTTGACCCATCACATGACTAACAAGTAGGAGAGCTGTGAATTGAACTCGTATCTCTCTCTGCAAAGCCTCAGCATTCTAAACAATACACTGTGCTGCCTGGCCTACCCTGTATGCTATCTTTCTATCTCATTTCCAGATTTTTCAACTAACTGCCCAACTTCTTAATTTTTCTCTTTTGGTGACCATGTATGAAAATAGCCTGAATCTATTCAATTAATATACATGAATCTTGCTGTATGTGTCTGATTCAGCACTCTGGGGACACAGACATGAAGTGCAGATACCTACTTTTGAGAAGATCCCATTCAAAAATGGAGACGTATACACATGTGGCTATATAAAGTGGTCTGTAGGAGAGGTATTAGGGAAGTTACAAGAATAAAATGCCATTTGAGCTAAAATTTGTAGGATGGAGGTCAGAAATAATAGTGCTCTCCAGGTGGAGGTGAGAACAGGATCCATGGAGCCTCTGTGGTAGCTGGGCTGCAAGATGTACGTGGGTGATTGTGGGAAACAACGGTGCTGCAGTCATCCGGGGGTCGCAGTTTGGAGATTCTTGGGTACCATTGAAAGGAGATTGGATTTTATTTAGTAGACAAAGGGGAGACCTCAAAGGCATTTGGATCCAGGAGGAACATTATCAGAGCTGAGTTCAGGATAAATATACCCTAAATTTATGGGTAGAGGTCTCATATATTATCTCTCTAGCATATCTGCATTCAGCAGGAGACAAGAGAGATCAACCACATGTATGAACCTGAGGTGATGGACTTTCAGACACTAAGGCCAATCCTTAGTTTCTAGTTCCCTCAGTCAAACCACATAGATGGAAAGTTCACAAATGTGGTTACTCAAATGAAATACTTGGAGACTGGTAGGGCTCCAGATTCCTAGGTTCTGCCCCCTTAAGGTGCTAATTCAGAAGATCTGGTCTCAGGACTAGGAATCAATGTTTTTAAAGCTGGCCAGCTGATTTCAATAACCACTGACTCATAAAATGACTTCTCTTAGATGCACTAAGAACCCTTGTATCAATGTAAGGAATTTTATTTAAAGAAGATTATCTCTGATGCCCCTCCATGCCTGACCAAAAGTGCTTATATTGCCATAGATGCATTTTAGTCAGAGTTACTCAGAGAAACAGAATCAGTAGGATGTGTGTGTGGGTATACATAAAACCAATTGGATGTATGTGTACACACATGCACACACATATATTCTATTGGTTTTCTTTATGTTTAACACACATACATACACACACACACAGACTTATTATAAGATTTATTATTATTGCTGACTCACCCAATCATAGAAGCTAATAAGTCTCAAGATCTGCAGTTGGCTAGCTGGAGTCCCAGAAAAACTGATGCGTAGGTCTAGTCCAGAAGCCAGGAAGAGCCGAAGCTTCAGTTCAAGTCTGAAGGTAGGAAAAAAACAATGTCCAAAGCCAGTGCTATCAGGCAGAAAAAAATTCCCTCTTACTCAACTTTTTGTACTATACAAGTCTTCAACTGATTGGACGAGGCCCACCCACATAACCAAGGACTAAATCAGCTTTACCCAGTCTACAAACACAGTTAATTTCATCCCAAAACAGACACACCCAGAATAATGTTTTACCAAACATGTGGGCACTCTGTTGCCCAGTCAAGTTGATATGTAAGATTAACCATCACAAGATATCATAATAAGGACTTCATTATAATAGTATGGTCCCTTATAATAACAATGGTAACAAGAATCATTATTCCTTTAGTAACTGACTAAATTCCTTTAGTCATTTCCTTTAGTATTCCTTTAGTAACTGACACAATAGGTGTGTAGACAGTGTTTGCAACTGAATGAATGAAGCAAGCATATTAGCATAGATGTTTATACTTTATTAAGTGTTTTTGTCACTTGTCACTTTACCCATACAATAATTGCTGGGCATTTGCAATAGATTTTCTTATTACCTTCTGTTTTTGAGATGAGTTGCACAAAGTACAAAGTGGTGAGTTTACCTGTCCAAGGACACAGCGTAAGTGATAAGGACCAGCTCAAACCCAGAGCTTTTTTTGTGATCTTTCCGTTGTATGACACCAGTTCATTGCAGATTCATTATTGACAAAGATGTGCATGCCTTCATGTTGTCCTCCCCTGACCATCAGCAATTTTCCGATCTTATGACCACGTCTATTGCTATCTCTAAATATAGGAGAGGTACACATTAACAAGTAAAAACCAAGAGATATGTTTGTACTTAATGCTACTAACAGGCAGCATCATTACAAGAGAGCTGAGTGTTGCTTGAAAAACATATTAATAAAAAATTCTCTTGCCTCTCTTAAGTATAAATTACATAGCAGAAGGGCAACGAAAGACTGGGCTTGACAGTTGCAGGATAACAACCTTGAAATATATCTATATTATCTGAGGGGTCTTTGGAGGTCTGTCTTTCGGACTTGGTTAGAGACCATGCTAATGAACTGCCTTAATGTCCATATTTTTGCAGGGCTATCTGTATTTCTTTTAAGGCCAAGTTTACCACAATTGGGAAAACTGCTTAGTTAGATATGAGGGTCTAGTCATGTTAAGTGCTTAATATGGTTAAATAAACCTGTCCAATTAATCAGAGGTCATTAGATTAATATATAGTTGTTTATCTCACATTTTCTAATAGACTTATATAAATTATTCTTTATATTTCTATTAAGGTTCATAGTTCATTCATTTGACAACTATTTATTCCATTGTAATCTTTGCTAATAACTAGAGTTGCAGAGAGAAGCTACAGTCTTTGCCTTCTGGTAACTCACCATTTTGTACAATGGTTCTCAACTCTGGCTGCATATTAGATTATGGAAGAGCATTTTGAAAATGCCAATGCCTAGGCCCCAACCTGGAGATCCTGATTCTCTTGGTCTGGAATGGAGCCCAGGCATCAGTATATTTTAAAGGTTTTCTAAGTGATTATAACATGCAGAATCCAGATCTGTGGGAGAGACAACTATACATCCAGACAAGGTACACTGTTTTAAGTATCGGAGGAGAGAAATGTGTTACTGGCTATGGATTAGGAGAGCTACATTTTCTAGGGTGGATGTGGAAAGGTTTACTGAGACTATGATTTTCTAATT